>NC_037677.1:128148638-128246138 GCF_003255815.1 Theropithecus gelada | reverse complement strand
ATTGTTGGCTGCAGCTGCTCTTGTGACCAAGAGATCGGAGAATAATACACAACACCGCGTGGGCCAGAGCTGCAAACCACTGGCCACTAATTAAAAGTGATTTGTGGACATGAGAAGAATTTCTGGGCTCTGAGCAACTAAAGAATCCAGAGTGAAGCGTCTGGCCTAGGGTCTCCTCACTCCCAGGCCCGCTTCCTGCCTTCTGTCCTGCTCTGCACCAGGGAGAGGGGCTCAAGGCCCAGTGGGCTGCCCAGTCTTCTGGGCTTCCTTGGGCTCTGCTGATGGGGACCTCTGGCAGAGGTGGGAGGGCGAGAGGAGAGGGGAGCTTTTCTGCTTCTCTCTGGGAGTCCTTAATGTGATTTGTCCGTGTTTCACTGTGGAGGGATGGAGCTCCTGCCTAGTGGCCCCACGGAGAGCCCCCCACTTCCTTTGAGGGCTCCCCTGGCTGGGAGGAGGCTGCTGCACTGTCCCTGCCTCCGTGATCACTGAAGATCCCTTATGACACTCATCTGGTTGCCCCTCTGGGTGAGCCGTCTGTGTCCAGCCAAAGCAAGTAGAAGCTTTACCTTCTCATGGTACATTCGCCAGAGCTTTCCGGGTTTCTGATGTGCCAGGCCTGGTCTGGATGTGGAAGGTGCAGAGAGGGAGCCACCCTCACCTGCAGCCCATCAGCACCGAGGCTCCTGGCTGTCACTGCGCCACGCAGGAGTGTGTGGTCTCCAGGGGGTTTGTTTCTTATGTTCCTCACATGGGTCTCGGCAGGTGTTATCGCCCTGGTTTACTCTCAGAGGAGGGGCTCTGGACGGTTCAGTGACCCCCTCCCCCGACTCTGGCACGTTTTCCTGCACACGGTAGGTGCTTCATGGGCCAATGATGATCTAGGCATGACTGGGGCTCCCTTAGGTGCAGAAGCCATGGGCAGTGGGGAAGGTCCTGAACTCCTCTCAGTGGACAGATCTGGCCGACCTTCACGCCTCTGGCGCCCTGGCCTGCAGAGCTCTGAAAAGGAAGGGTCTCAGCAGGAGTGGGGAGGTAGGCGGTGGGGAAGAGGGCCCTGGGAGTCAGCAGGTGCAGGGGGTGGAGCTCATGGTCCCACCTGCCTCTCCTGAGCCCCTGGCTGAGGCCTGGCCTCTGGCCTCCTCTCTGCACCTGTGGCTGCTGTGGAAGAACCCCAGGTGCTAGGGGCGGGGCAGAGACTTTGCCCTCACTTAGGTCTCTTCGGTGAGCCTCAGGAGGTGGGGCTTCTGGCCATAATGATATCAAACTAGAAGTCATTAACAGAACAACAACAGAAAAATCTCGAAACATGTGGGAATTAACACACCAGTGAATAATCCAAAGGTCAAAGAGGAAGCCTCAAAGAAAACTAAAAAGAAAAGTAGCAGAATGAAAACAAAAACAAAATACATGAGATGCAATTAAGTGCCGAGAGTGAAATATATGACACTTAATGCTTATGGCAGAAGCAAAGAAAGATCTCTAATTAATAACCTCAGGTGCTGCCTCAGGAAACGTGAAAAAAGAGAGCAAAAAACCCAAAGGAAGCAGGAGCAAGAAATAATAAAGAGCAGAAACCAATGATAATAAAAATGAGAAAATAATAGAGTCAATGAAACAAAAATCTAGTTCTTAAAAAATCAAGAAAATTGATAAATTTCTAGCAAGACTGATAAAAATAACAAGAAAGAGGACACAACCCACCAATGCCAGGAATGAAACAGGGGTGATCACTAGAGATTTCAAGTAATTAAAATATAGTAAGGGAGCATTACAAAAATCTTGTGTGCATAGATTTGACAATTTTAAAGAAATGGACAAGATCCTTGAAAACCACAGGCTACCAAAACTCAACCAAGATGACATAGATGGTCCCAGTAGCCTTTTGGTAGCCATTCAGAAAATTGAGTTTGTAACTAAAATACTACCCCCAAATAAATCTCCAGGCCCTGATGGTTTCACTGGAGACTTCTACCAGACCTTCTAAAAAGAATCAATACTGGCTGGGTGCGGTGGCTCACGCCTGTAATCCCAGCACTTTGGGAGGCTGAGGCGGGTGGATCATGAGGTCAGGAAATCGAGACCATCCTGGCTAACACCGTGAAACCCTGTCTCTACTAAAAATATAAAAAATTAGCTGGGAGTGGTGGCGGGCGCTTGTAGTCCCAGCTAATCGGGAGGCTGAGGCAGGAGAATGGCATGAACCCAGGAGGTGGAGCTTGCAGTGAGCCGAGATTGTGCCACTGCACTCCAGCCTGGGTGACACAGCCAGACTCCATCAAAAAAAAAAAAAAAAAGAATCAATACCAATTTTACAATTCCTTCCAGAAAATGGAGGAGGAGGGAAAATTTCTCCCCTCATTTTGTGAGGCCATTACTACCTTGATACCCAACCAAAGACAGTACCAAAAAAAACGACTATAGATCAATATCTCTTATCATGTTAGATACAAAAATCATTATTAAAATGTTAGCAGGGCAGATTCCACAATGTGGAATGGGATTCCACGTCATGACTGAGTGGGATTTATTCCAGGTGTGCAAGACTGGTTCAACATTTTTTTTTTTTTTTTTTCTGAGATGGAGTCTCCCTCTGTTGCTCAGGCTGGAGTGCAGTGGTGTGATCTCGGCTCACTGCAAGCTCCACCTCCCGGGTTCACACCATTCTCCTGCCTCAGCCTCCCGAGTAGCTGGGACTACAGGCGCCCGCCACCACGCCCGGCTAATTTTTTGTGTTTTTAGTAGAGATGGGGTTTCACCTTGTTAGCCAGGATGGTCTCAATCTCCTGACCTCGTGATCCACCTGCCTCGGCCTCCCAAAGTGCTGGGATTACAGGCAAGAGCCACCGTGCCCGGCCTGGTTCAACATTTTAAGTCAATCGAGGTAATCCACCATATTAATGAGCCACAGGAAAAAGATAAATTATCATATCGATTAACTCAGAAAAGTCATTCAATAAAATTTATGCTTATTCATGATAAAAACTCTCAGCAAGTTAGGGACAGGGAGAAATTATCTCAATTTGATTAAAAAGCACCTAAAAAATCCCTATAGCTGGCTGTGGAGAAATAGGAATGCTTTTATACCGTTGGCGGGAATGTAATTTAGTTCAGCCATTGTGGAAGACAGTGTGGTGATTCCTCAAAGATCTAGAACCAGAAATACTATTCGACCCAGCAATCCCATTACTGAGCATATACCCAAGCAATATAAATCATTCTATTATAAAGATACATGTACGTTTATGTTCATTGCAGCACTATTCACAATAGCAAAGACATGGAATCAACCCAAATGCCCGTGAGTGATAGACTGGACAAAAAAAATGTACATACATACCATGGAATACTATACAGCCATCAAAAGGAACAAGATCATGTCTTTTGCAGGGAGGACGTGGATGGAGCTGGAAGCCATTAGCTTCAGCAAACTAACACAGGAACAGAAAACCAAGTACCACATGTTCTCACTCATAAGTGGGAGCTGAACAATAAGAACACATGGACACAGGGAGGGGAACAACACACACTGGGGCCTGTCAGGGGGTTTGGGGAGGAAGAGGATCATGATAAACAGCTAATGCATGGTGGGCTTAATACCTGGGTGATGGGTTGATAGGTGCAGCAAACCACCATGGCGCATGTTTACCTATGTCACAAACCACTACATCCTGCATATGGATCCCGGAACTTAAAATAAAATTATGAAAACAAAAACAAAAAGAACAAAACAAACCACAACAGAAATTCCCTACAGCTAATATCATAAACATTGATGAAACCCTAACACTTTCCTATGAAGATCAGTAGCAAGGCAAGGATGTCCACTCTCACCAGTTGTATTTAACATACTACTGGAAGTTCTAGACAGTTCAATAAGGCAAAAAATGACATTAAATAAAAGGGATATGTATTGGAAATGAAGAAACAAAAATGTCTTTTTATAATCTATAACACAATTATAGAAAAGTTCAAGGAATCTACAGAGTCTCTTATAATTAAAAAGTTAGTTTATAAAGATATTTGGATGCAAGATGAGCACTAAAATATCATATTTCTATAAACTAGCACTGAACATATAGAGAACAAAATTAAAAGCACAATATCTTTACAATAACTCCAGACAAAATCAAGTACTTAGGTGTACATTTAAAACAGGAACTAGAGTGGTATGCTGATAATTACAAAATGTTGATGAAAAAAATAAGGAGATTGAATCAGTAGTAAAAGTCTCCCATTAAAGAAATCCTCTGGACCTGATGGCTTCACTGTTGAATTCTACTAAATGTTTAAAGAAGAACTAATATAAATTCATTTGAAACTCTTCCAAGAAATTGAAAAAGAGAAAATACTTCCAAATTCATTTAACGAGACCAACATTATCCTGATACCACAGCCAGATGAGAACATTACAAGAAAAAAAAAATTATAAGCCAATATTCCTGATCAACATAAATACAAAATCCCTAACAAAATACTAGCAAACAAAATTCAATAGCACATTAAAAGGATCCATCTCCGTTATCAAGTGGGATTTATTCCAAGATGCAAGGATGGTTCGATATACACAAATGTATAAATATGATATACTACATTACAGAATGAAGCATAAAAGCCATAAAATCATCTCGATAAAGGCATAAAAAGCATTTGACAAAATCAACATTCTTTAATCATAACTCTCTACAAATTAGGTATAGAAGAAATGTACTTCAATGCAATAAAGACCGTATATGACACACTTATAGCTAACATCATACTCAATGGTTAAAAAATTGAAAGCTTATCTTCTAAGATCAGGAACAAGACAAGGATGCCCATGCTCATCACTTCTATTCAACACAGGATTGGAGGCTGGCCCACTGTGGTGGCTTATGCCTGTAATTCCAGCAGTTTGGGAGGCCGAGTGGGCAGATTACTTGAGCCTAGGAGTTCAAGACCAGCATCGGCAACACAGTGAAACCCAATCTCTACAAAAAATTCAAAAGCTAGCTAGGCATGGTGGCATGTGCTAGTTCCAGCTACTCCAGAGGCTGAGGTAGGAGGATTGCTTGAGCCCAGGAGGTGGAGGTTGCAGTGACCTGAGATCACACCACTGCATTCTGGCCTGGGCAACAGAACTAGACCCTGTCTCAAAAACAAAACAAAACAAATACTCCCACCACCCCAACCTCCACAAAAATCAGAGTACTGGAGGTCTAGCCGGAGTCATCAGGCAAGAGAAAGAAAGAAATTGCATCTCAATTGGAAAGGAAAACTCAAATCATCCCTGTTTGCAGATGACATGATCTTTTGTACACAAAACTCCACCAAAGAACTAGCACTTTTTTTAGACTTTTATTTTATGCTCAGGAATATATGTGCAGTTTGTTATATAGGTAAGTTGCATGTCATGGGGGTTTTGTATACAGATTATTTCCTCACCCAGGTGATACACATAGTATCAGACAGGTAATATTTTGATCCTCATGCTCTTCCCATTCTCCACCATCAAGAAGGCCCCAGTGCCTGCTGTTCCTTCTTTATGTCCACGTGTACTCAGTGTTTAGCTCCCACTTACAAGTGAGAACGTGAGGTATTTGGTTTTCTGTTCCTGTGTTAGTCTGCTTAGGATAGTGGTCTCTAGCTCCATTCATGTGGCTGCAAAGGACATGATCTCATTCTCTTTTATGGCTGCATTGTATTTCATAGTGTATAAGTACCATATATTTTTTATCCAGTCTATCGTTGATGGGCAATTAGGTTGATTCCATGTTTTTCCTATTTTCACTAGTGCTGCAATAAACATATGTATGCATGTGCCTTTATGGTAGAATGATTTACGTTTCTTCGGGCATGTACCCAGTAATGGCATTGCTGGGCTGAATGGTATTTCTAAGTTCTTTGAGGAATTGCCAAACTGCGGTACACAGTGGCTGAACTAATTTACATTCCTACCAGGAGTGTATAAGCATTCCCTTTTTTCTGCAGCCTCGCCAGCATCTGCTGTTTTTTGACTTTTTATTAATAGCCATTCTGACTGGTGTGAGATGATATCTCACCATGGTTTTGATTTGCGTTTCTCTAATGATTCGTGATGTTGAGCTTTTATTTATTTATTTATTTATTTATTTTATTATACTTAAAGTTATAGGGTATATGTGCATAACGTGCAGGTTTGTTACATATGTATACTTGTATACTTGTGCCATGTTGGTGTGCTGCACCCATCAACTCATCAGCACCCATCAACCCGTCATTTACATCAGGTATAACTCTCAGTGCAATCCCTCCCCCCTCCCCCCTCCCCGTGATAGGCCCTGGTATGTGATGTTCCCCTTCCCAAGTCCAAGTGATCTCATTGTTCAATTCCCACCTATGAGTGAGAACATGCAGTGTTTGGTTTTCTGTTCTTGCTGAAAATGATGGTTTCCAGCTGCATCCATGTCCCTACAAAGGACACAAATTCATCCTTTTTTATGGCTGCATAGTATTCCATGGTGTATATGTGCCACATTTTCTTAATCCAGTCTGTCACTGATGGACATTTGGGTTGATTCCAAGTCTTTGCTATTGTGAATAGTGCTGCAATAAACATACATGTGCATGTGTCTTTATAGCAGCATGATTTATAATCCTTTGGGTATATACCCAGTAATGGAATGGCTGGGTCATATGGTACTTCTAGTTCTAGATCCTTGAGGAATCGCCATACTGTTTTTCATAATGTTGAACTAGTTTACAATCCCACCAACAGTGTAAAAGTGTTCCTATTTCTCCACATCCTCTCCAGCACCTGTTGTTTCCTGACTTTTTAATGATTGCCATTCTAACTGGTGTGAGATGGTATCTCATTGTGGTTTTGATTTGCATTTCTCTGATGGCCAGTGATGATGAGCATTTTTTCATGTGTCTGTTGGCTGTATGAATGTTCTCTTTTGAGAAATGTCTGTTCATATCCTTTGCCCACTTTTTGATGGAGTTGTTTGTTTTTTTCTTGTAAATTTGTTTGAGTTCTTTGTAGGTTCTAGATATTAGCCCTTTGTCTGATGAGTAGATTGCAAAAATTTTCTCCCATTCTGTAGGTTGCCTGTTCACTCTGATGGTAGTTTCTTTTGCTGTGCAGAAGCTCTTTAGTTTAATTAGATCCCATTTGTCAATTTTGGCTTTTGTTGCCGTTGCTTTTGGTGTTTTAGACATGAAGTCCTTGCCAATACCTATGTCCTGAATGGTATTACTTAGGTTTTCTTCTAGAGTTTTTATGGTATTAAGTCTAACATTTAAGTCTCTAATCCATCTTGAATTAATTTTCGTATAAGGAGTAGGGAAAGGATCCAGTTTCAGCTTTCTACTTATGGCTAGCCAATTTTCCCAGCACCGTTTATTAAATAGGGAATCTTTTCCCCATTTCTTATTTTTCTCAGGTTTATCAAAGATCAGATGGCTGTAGATGTGTGGTATTATTTCTGAGGACTCTGTTCTGTTCCATTGGTCTATATCTCTGTTTTGGTACCAGTACCATGCTGTTTTGGTTACTGTAGCCTTGTAGTATAGTTTGAAGTCAGGTAGCGTGATGCCTCCAGCTTTGTTCTTTTGGCTTAGGATTGTCTTGGAGATGCGGGCTCTTTTTTGGTTCCATATGAACTTTAAAGCAGTTTTTTCCAATTCTGTGAAGAAACTCATTGGTAGCTTGATGGGGATGGCATTGAATCTATAAATTACCTTGGGCAGTATGGCCATTTTCACGATATTGATTCTTCCTATCCATGAGCATGGTATGTTCTTCCATTTGTTTATGTCCTCTTTTATTTCACTGAGCAGCGGTTTGTAGTTCTCCTTGAAGAGGTCCTTTACATCCCTTGTAAGTTGGATTCCTAGGTATTTTATTCTCTTTGAAGCAATTGTGAATGGAAGTTCATTCATGATTTGGCTCTCTGTTTTCTGTTACTGGTGTATAAGAATGCTTGTGATTTTTGCACATTAATTTTGTATTCTGAGACTTTTCTGAAGTTTCTTATCAGCTTAAGGAGATTTTGGGCTGAGACGATGGGGTTTTCTAAATATACAATCATGTCATCTGCAAACAGGGACAATTTGACTTCTTCTTTTCCTAACTGAATACCCTTGATTTCTTTCTCTTGTCTGATTGCCATAGCCAGAACTTCCAACACTATGTTGAATAGGAGTGGTGAGAGAGGGCATCCCTGTCTTGTGCCAGTTTTCAAAGGGAATTTTTCCAGTTTTTGCCCATTCAGTATGATATTGGCTGTGGGTTTGTCATAAATAGCTCTTATGATTTTGAGATACATTCCATCAATACTGAATTTATTGAGAGTTTTTAGCATGAAGGGCTGTTGAATTTTGTCAAAGGCCTTTTCTGCATCTATTGAGATAATCATGTGGTTTTTGTCTTTGGTTCTGTTTATATGCTGGATTACGTTTATTGATTTGCGTATGTTGAACCAGCCTTGCATCCCAGGGGTGAAGCCAACTTGATCATGGTGGATAAGCTTTTTGACGTGCTGCTGGATCCGGTTTGCCAGTATTTTATTGAGGATTTTTGCATCGATGTTCATCAGGGATATTGGTCTAAAATTCTCTTTTTTTGTTGTGTCTCTGCCAGGCTTTGGTATCAGGATGATGTTGGCCTCATAAAATGAGTTAGGGAGGATTCCCTCTTTTTCTATTGATTGGAATAGTTTCAGAAGGAATGGTACCAGCTCCTCCTTGTACCTCTGGTAGAAATCAGCTGTGAATCCATCTGGTCCTGGACTTTTTTTAGTTGGTAGGCTGTTAATTATTGCCTCAATTTCAGAGCCTGCTATTGGTCTATTCAGGGATTCAGCTTCTTCCTGGTTTAGTCTTGGGAGAGTGTAAGTGTCCAGGAAATTATCCATTTCTTCTAGATTTTCTAGTTTATTTGCGTAGAGGTGTTTATAGTATTCTCTGATGGTAGTTTGTATTTCTGTTTTTTTTTTTTCCACATGCTTGTTGGCTGTGTATATGTCTTCTTTTGAAAAGTGTTCATGTTCTTTGCCCACTTTTTAATGGGGTTGTTTGGTTTTTGCTTGTTAATTTAAGTTGCTTGTGGATTCAGGACATTAGACCTTTGTTGGATGCATAGTTTGCAAATATTTTCTCCAATCTTGTGAGTCAACTGCTTATTCTGTTGATGGTTTCTTTTGCTGTGCAGAAGCTCTCTAGTTTAATTAGGTCTCATTGTCAATTTTTGGTTTTGTGCAATTGCTTTTGGCATCTTCATCATGAAATTGTTGCCAGGGCCTATGTCCAGAATGGTATTTCCTAGGTTTTCTTCTAGGGATTTTATAGCTTTAGGTTTTAAATTTAAGTTTTCAATCCACCTTGAGTTGATTTTTGTATATGGTAAAAGGAAGGAGTCCCATTTTAATCTTCTGTATGTGGCTAACCAGTTATCCCAGCACCATTTATTGAATAGGGAGTCCTTTCTCCATTGGTTGATTTTGTCAAGTTTGTTGAAGATCAGATGGTTGTAGGTGTGCAGCTTTATTTCTGGGCTGTCTATGTTGTTTCATTTGTCTATGTGTCTTTTTTTTTTTTTTTTTTTTTTTTTTTATCAGTACGATGCTGTTTTGGTGACTGTAACCTTGTAGTATAGCTTAAAGTTGGGCAATCTGATGCCTTCAGCTTTGTTCTTTGTGCTTAGGATAGCTCTGGATATTCAGGCTCTTTTCTTTTTCCATATGAATTTTAGAATAGTATTTTTCTAATTCTGTGAAAAATGTCATTGGTAGTTTGATAGGAATAGCATTGAGTCTGTAAATTGTTTTGGGCAGTATGGTCATTTTAACAATACTGATTCTTCCTATCCATGAGCGTGGAATATTTTTTCATTTGCTTGTGTCACCTCTGATTTATTTCAGCAGTAGGCTAATAAAGAAGAAAAGAGAGAAGATCCAAATAAATACAATCAGAAATGACAAAGGGAACATTACTACCAACCCTGCACAAACACAAAGAGACCTCAGAGACTATTACAAACAGCTCTATGCACACAGACTGCAAAACCTACCAGAAACGGGTAAATTCCTAGAAAGAGACAACTGCCTAAGATTGAACCTGGAAGAAACTGAGATCCTGAACAGACCAGTAATGAGTCCTGAAACTGAATCAGTAATAAAATGCCTACCAACCTGGAAAAGCTCTGGACCAAACGGATTCACAGCCAAATTTTACCAGACTCATAAAGAAGAGCTGGTACCATTTCTACTGAAACTATTCCAAAAAATTGAGGAGGAGAGACTCCTCAATTCATTCTCTGAAGGCAGCGTCATTCTCATACCCAAACCCAGCAGAAGCAAGCAAACAAACACACAAACAAAGAAACAAAAAGAAAAGAAAACTTCAGGCCAATACCCTTCATGAATATAGATGCAAAAATCCTCCACAAAATACTAGCAAACTGAATCCAGCAGCACACCAAAAAGCTAATCCACCATGATCAAATAGGCTTTTGTCTTGGGATGCAAGATTGATTCAACATACAGAGATCAATAAATGTGATTCATCACATAAACAGAACTAAAAACAAAAACCACGTGATCATCTCAATAGATATAGAAAAGGCTTTTGACAAAATTCAACACCGCTTTATGTTAAAAACCCTCAAGAAACTAGGCACTGAAGGGACATATGTCAAAATAATAAGAGCGTTCTATGAGAAACCCATAGCCAACATCATACTGAATAGGCAAAAGCTGGAAGCATTCCTTTTGAAAACTGGAATAAGACAAGGATGCCCACTCTTGCTACTCCTATTCAGCATAATGTTGGAAGTCCTAGCCTATCAGGCAAGAGAAAAAAATAAAAGACATTCAAATAGAAAGCGAGAAAGTCAAATTATTCCTGTTTGTGGATGATATGATTTTATACCTAGAAAGCCCCATTGTCTCTGCCCAAAAGCTCCTATATTTGAAAAATAACTTCAGCAAAGTTTCAGGATACAAAATCAGTGTACAAAAATCAGTAGCATTTCTATCCTCCAACAACATTCAAACTGAGAGCTGAGTTAAGAATTCAATGCCATTCACAATAACCACACACACAAATACAACTCTTAGGAATACAAATGACCACGGAGAACAAATACGTTAATTCAGGAAAGTTGCAGGACATGAAATCAACGCACAAATATCAGTAGCATTTCTATATACTAACAGCAAACTTTCCAAAGACGGAATCAAGAAAACAATCCCATTTCAGCAGCTACAAAAAGAAAAAACCTTAATTTATTTAACCAAGAATATGCAAGACCTGTGAAGTGAAAACTGTAAGTCATTTATGAAAGAAGTTGAGGAAAATAAGTAAATGGAAAGATATCCCATGTTCATAGACTGTAATAATTAATATTGTTTAAATGCCCATACCATCCAAAGAGATCGATACATGCAATGCAATCCATCTCAAGACTCCAATGACATTTTCCACACAGATAGAAAAAAACAGTCCTAAAATTTATATGGAACCACAAGAAACCTCTCATAGCCAAAGCAATTAGAGCAAAAAGAACAAGCTGGAGGCATCCATGATTTGATCTCAAAACACATCATACAGCTATAGTAATCAAAACACCATGGCATTGGCATTGGCATAAACATTAGACATATAGAGTAATGGAGCAATTTATTTCTGACAAAGTTGCCAAGGACACACAATGTGGAAAAAACAGTCTCTTCTGTAAATGGTGCTGGGAAAACTGGATATCCACACGTAGAAGAAAGAAATTAGATTCTATCTCACACAATATACAAAAAGTCATCTCAAATTGGATGAAAAACTTGAATGTAAGTCCTGAAACTGTAACCTACTAGAAGAAAATGTAGGAGAAAATCCCTATGACATTGGTCTGTGTAATGATTTTTTGGAATGAACCCAAATGCACTGGCAACAAAAGCAAAAGTGGACAAATGGCATTACACCAAACTAAAAAGCTCTGCACAGCCAAGGAAATAAGCAACAGAGTGAAGAGACAACCTGTGCAATAGGAAAAAAATATTTACAAACCATTATTCTCACAAGGGTCTAATATCCAAAATACATAAGGAACTCAACTCAATAATGAGAAAGCAAGTAATGCAGTTAAAAAAAAATGGGCAAAGAATCTGAGTAGACGTTTCTTAATATGAATGGCCAACAGGTATTTGAAAAAAAATGCTCAACATCACTAATAGTTACAGAAATGCAAATTAAAACCACAATGAGAGGTCAACTCACATCTATTAGAATGACTACTATGGAAAAGACAAAAGATAACTAGTATTGGGGAGGATGTGGAGGAAAGGGAACATTTACACAGTGTTGGTCGGAATGTAAACTAGTATAGCCATGACGGAAATCAGTATGGAGGTTCCTCAAAAACTTAAAATAGAAATTCCCAGATGATTCAGGATGTGCTGGGGTATGTGTCCTGAGGAACTGAAATCGGGGTGTGGAAGAGATACCTGCACCCCAGTGTTCATTGCTGTGGCTGTTCCCAGTAGCCAGGATATGGAATCAATGTAAGAGTTCATCCATGGCTGAATAAAGAAAGAAAATGTGCTGTATCTACACAGTAGAATTCTATTTAGCCTTAAAAAGGGAGATATCCTATTATTTGCAACAACATAGGTGAGCTTGGAAGATATAATGTTAAGAGAAATAAGCCAGGCACAGAACGACAAATGCCCGGTGAGCTCACTTATATCTGGAATCAAAAAAAATTTAAACTCATAGGAGCAGAGAGTAGAATGGAGGTTACCAGGGGCTGGGGACAGGGAGGAGGTGGGAGGCAAAGCTCAAGATCTATTATACAACATGGTGATGATGGGGAATAACAGTGTATTGTTAAAAAATAAGTAGGCCAGGCATGGTGGCTCACGCCTGTAGTCCCAGCACTTTGAGAGGCCGAGGTGGGCAGATCACTTGAGCTCAGGAGTTCGAGATCAGCCTGGGCAACATAGGGAGGCCCTGTCTCTATTAGAAAATAAAAAGTAAAAAAAGAAAGACCAATAAATGGACAGACAAATCGTGCTCATGAGTTAATAGAATTCCTCTCAAAATCCAAGAAAGGTTTTGTTGTTGCTGTTGTTTTAGTTTTGTTTTGTGAATACAAACAACCTTATTCTGAAATGCATATGGGAAGGCTCAGGCTGTTAAATAGCTAAAACAATTTTGAAAATAATAAGGCTGGAGGAATGAGACTAACTGATTTGGAGGCTTTTTAACGGAGCTTTAATATCGAAACAGCATGCTAGGTGATGGACTAGATACATAGGGCAACAGAACACAGAACTCACAGACGGACCCACAAAAATAGGTCCCACTGATTTTTGACAAAGGTGCAAAAGCAACGCAACAGAGGGCGAGTAGACTTCTCAACAAACGGTGCTGGGCACTGGACACCCCCAGACAAAAATGTGAGCCTCAGTCTCAGTGTCTCACGCCTTATAGGAAAAGTAACTCAAACTGGACCACAGATTAAATGTAACGCATTAAGCAATAAACACTTTTAGAAAGAAATAAGAGAAAATCTTCAGAATCTAGGGCTAGGCAGTTTCTAGATTTGACACCAAAAGCCCAATTTATATAAAACGAGAAATTGATCTATTGAAACTAATCAAAATTAAACGTCATTGCTCTGTGGAAGTCCCTGTGAAAAGGACGAGAGACAAGCTACAAACTGTGTGAAAAAGGCTTGCGAACTACATGTCTGACAAGGGCTTAGAGTATCTAGAATATGTAAGGATCTAGAATATATAAAGTATCTTGAATATCTAAAGCTCAAACTTAAACAGCAAAAAACCAAACAATCCTGTTCAGAGAAGGGCAGAAGACATTTCACCAAAGAGAAAATATAGATGGCAAACGAGCACGTGAAAACGTGTGTAGTATCATTAGCTAGTAAGGAAAGCCAAACTAAAACCACACAGATCTCAGAGCACACCTGTGAGAGTGGCTAAAGTTAAAACACAGAGACAACATCAAGTGCTGGAGAGGAGGCAGCGAAACGGGTCCCTCATTCATTGCCAATGGGAATGTCAAATGGCACAGCCTCTTGGGAACACAGACTGGTGCTTTCCTGTAAAACTATATGTGCAGCTTCCATGGGACCCAGTCCTTGAGGTCCTGGGCATTTCCCCCCAAGAAATGAAAGCTTACGGTCACTCAAAACCTGTGTGTGAAGGCTTACAGAGACTTTGTAACAGATAAAAACTGGAGTCTGCCCAGATGTCCTTCAAAGGGGGCATGGTTAAATAAACCTTGTGCATCCACACCGTGGGTCACTACTCAGAAGTAAGAAGGCGTGAATGTGGGTGTTCACAATAACCTGCATGGGGTCCAGAGAATTCTACTCAGTGTAAAAGGCTAGTGTGTGGCTGGGTGCGGTGGCTCACGCCTGTAATCCCAGCACTTTGGGAGGCTGAGGGGGGAGGATCACCTGAGGTCAGGAGTTCAAGACCAGCCTGGTCAACATGACGAACCCCGTTTCTACAAAAATACAAAAAAATTAGCCAGGTATGGTGGTGCATGTCTGTAATCCCAGCTACTCGGGAGGCTGAGGCAGGAGAATCGCTGGAATCCGGGAGGCAGAGGTTGCAGTGAGCCAAGATTGCATCATTGCATTTCAGTCTGGGTAACGGAGCAAGACTCCATCTCAAACAACAACAACAACAAAAATAACTCAGGGTGTGTACTGTGTAATAGTGCACACACACAAGTATGTGCCATATAATCCCACTTTATAACATTCTGAAATGACAAAACTTTAGAAACAGAAGACAGATTCGGCCTCTGGATTAGTGGTAGCCCTGGTTTAGGATGGGCTGAGACAGAGGAGGAGGCTCAGGGAGGGGGAGTGGGAGGAGGGTGGGATGGGCAGGGCAGCAGGTGCAGTTATGAAAGGTCAGGATGAGGGATCCTTGTGGGGCTGGAGCCGTTCAGGATCCTGACTGTGAGATGGACGATTGATGTCAACTCCCCTCAGATTTATTTGCAGATTTGATACAATTCCAATCAAAATCCAAGAAAGGTTTTTTTTTTTTTTTTTTGTAAACATAAACAAGCTTACTCTAAAACTCATATAGAAATGCTCAGGCTGTTGAATAGCTAAAACGATTTTAATTTATACAATTATGTAAATCTGAACACACACACGTGCATAATGAGTATGAGCAAGGCTATGTAGGTTTGGTTGATTTATCAATGCCATTATCCTGGTGATGTTACCCTGCTGTTTTGCAGAACGTTGCCATTGTGGGATGCTGGGGTAGGTGACGAGGAATCTCTCTGGCATTTCTCAGAACTGCATGCGACACTCCCATGACAGCAACGTGCTCACCTCAGCGGCTGTTGTGGAAGCAACGTGGTGCTGGCCCCAGTGTGGAACTCCGGGACTCAGACTCCTGAGTTCCAGCTCTAGGGCACTCCAGTTGCCTTCCCCTGAGACATGGGGCTGATCTCAGTACCCTCCTGCTAGGATGGCAGCACGGGTCCTCCCGAACCACTGCTTGTGGGGCATGGAGAACAGCAGGATGCACACTGGGCTTGCAGGTGCGGAGGGCCAGGGACGCTGCGCCCTGCCAGCTGGCTGTGGAGTGAGGGGCGATGGCTCCTGGGGGACACATGAGGCTCATGTCCTCACCCCGGGGGAGAGACAGCCAGCTTTGTGCCTCCCTCCTGGCTTCTCTGCCTGGCGTGTGGCCCAGTCACTCTGAGCCCAGATGCTTGTGTCCCTCCCGGACACCCTCCTAACTGTCCTCACTGGGACATCCTAGAATTTTCCATGCCCCCTCACAGCAGCTCAGGTCGATTTCCTCACGTGTCCAGGGTTGGGGGGAAGGTCCAGCGTCCTCCGGTTTGAGTCCTTCCGTGGGCCTCTCCCCGACCCACACCCGCTTCCACATTCTGAGTACTCCCAGCAGAGTGTACACAGAGAACCCAGAAAAGGGGCTTTGCCTACCTTATCTAGACATTTAATGCAAACAGGAAATTTTGGATTAAATGAGGTTCCCAGCTTCATTGGATAAGCACAGCTTGTCTGGGGCAGTCACTGATTGAAGAGCAGCAGCTGGGGCACTGGCTTGTGTGTGTGTGTCAGGGCAGGAGCTGTCTCTCCGTGTGTGTCTGTGTCTCTGTGTGTGTGTGTCTGGCAGGTGTGTGTCTCTGTGTATGTGTCCCTGTCTCTGCATGTGTGCTCTGTGTGTGTGTCTCTCTGTGTGTATATGTGTCTGTGTGGCAGGAATGTGTCTCTGTGTGTGGTGTGTGTGTGTCTGTGTCTCTGTGTGTCTGTATGTGCGTATCTATATCTCTTTGTATTTCTGCATGTGTGCTGTGTGTGTGTGTCTTTGTGTCTCTCTGTGTGTGTGTGTCTGTGTGGTGGGTATGTCTCTATGTGTGATGTGTGTGTGTGTCTGTGTGGCGGGTGTGTGTGTCTCTGTGTGTCTCTCTCTGTTTTTGTATGTGTGCTCTGTGTATATGTCTGTGTCTCTGTGCATATGTGTCTGTGTGGCAGGTGTGTGTCTCTGTGTGTGCTGTGTGTCTCTGGGTCTTTCTGTGTTTCTGCATGTGTGCTGCTTGTGTGTGTCTTTGTGTCTCTCAGTGTGTGTCTGTGTGTGTGTGTATGTCTGTGGTGTCTATGTGCATTGCTGGGTTCCGAGCTGATGAAGTGAGTCTAGAAAATCTGTCTGAGTCTAGGATGGACACAGATCACCCAGACAGGGTTGTGCTCGATGAGAAGCAAATTCCTGGAAACAAATGAAGGTGCAAAGAGTTTTCAAAAGCAACAGTTGAGCACAAAGTAAAGGAAGATTCTTTTAATGCTGGTCTGTTGTCAGGCGTCATAAACAGCCCTAGCAATTGCATCTGGGGAGAAGATGCCAGAATACGGCTAGCTTAATAGATGGGAGAGTTGGGAGTTGCTGGGAGAAGTGCCCATTTGCCTTTCCCAAGTGTTACACTTTTAGAAAAAGTGCAGTGGTTTTATTTCTGGAATTGGCAGCATGAACGTGGAAGGCAGGGTGCACTTTGATGCTATGTGCCGCATACCAGGTATATTTTCCCCAGTAATAAGTTTCAATTTGACAGTTCACTTATCTGTGATTATTAACTATGATTTTGACCCATATGAACAGTGACAAATTGTCTCCAGGGTATATTTGTATTCACTACCTTACAGACTAAATTCTAGACACATTTTTCAGTAATATTTGGTCCAAGCCTGTCTAATCACATGGACTGAGACTCCTGGGATAATAGGAGGGTGTCCCACTCTAATCACTGATGTGTCACAGGGTAGCTCCATGCCATGTACGCCATTGTATCTGGAAATGGAAGGAAAGCACGTTTCTGAGACGTTTCCTCCCAGCTCCCAGTGCAAGCCAGCTAACCATGTCATTACAGCAGCTGTGCACATTTTGAGCTGCTTGCCAAGTGCCTTTGGAAACTAAGCTTTGAGATGCCTTTGTGACTCTTGTTTGCATGTTTTTTGGCTGTGATATGGAGGCATTTGGTTCTGCATCCACACTGCTGTCTATAGCAGCTCCCGCTCACCACCTTGCATGGGAAGCTGCCAACATGCAGACGGGGTCCCCGTGGGAAGCACCCTCTTGCTTGGCCGGCATGTTGAGGCTGGACACTTCACAGGAGGTGCAGCCGAGGCCTCTCCCTTCAGGGTGCTTGCCTGGCAGGCTGCACAGGCGAGGTGTTCTCTTGACCTTGACCTGCTCCCAGGCACACCTACCTTCTCTGACATGCCCCTCCCAGGCACGCCTCTTTTCTCTGGCACAGCCCTGGGGCTCTTTCTCTTCCTGCACCTGCTTCCCTCTCTGAGGCTTTCTGCAGACTTTCTCTGTACTCTGCAGTTTCTCTGACCTTATCCGCCCCATCCGGTGCCTTTACCATGGAGTTGCCCACCCTGGTGCATGGTCCACCCTCGGTCACTATAGGGAAAAGCCATGGGCTGTCGAAAGCTTCCCTCCAGATTCTACCTAAGGTGTCACATCTCCAGGCTCCATTCCACTCTCACCCGGAGCCCAAGTTCCAGCTCCACCTCACACTCTTGGCTCTGGATTTTTACCCCTGGAACCTGAGGAAGAATTCATCTTCCCAGGGTGATGTCAGCTCTATCCTTGGGTGCTCAGATATTCACCCTCTGTCCACTGATCCCCCTGGCTGTGCTTGGGAGCACTGAGGCCAAACCCTTGGATCAACTCATGGAGCTGATGCTCAACAAGGCCCCATGTACCAGTTGTGAGGTCTCGAGGCCTGTGCAGTCAGACTTCCCTGGAGATACGTGTCCTGCTGTACACTGCATTGTTCTCTTTCCAACAAGGCAGGTGATGGCAGAACCATCAGTATTCACGGTTTTAATTTCAAAGCAAAAGTGGATCCTGTGGGCACAGGAGACTTCTTCTACCAGTGCTTTGGGAAAAACCGTTAAGTGGGCATGTTTGGATTTGGCCCCCACCCCATATGAAGCTCTTACCATCTCCTGTTTTCCCTCCAGCATGGTCCCAGTCCCCCACATGCCTCTAATTTCCTTAGAAACTAGGAACAGAAACAAGCTATTTTCTAAAGATGTGTTGGTTCTCTTAGCAAATCAGCCCTGAGGCTCCTGATCAAACAGCTGGGTGCATGTACATCTGAGCATGTTCGTCTCTGCATTTCTGTCTGCAGTGGTCATCTCAGTACCCGTCATCCATGGTGTGTAACCAATCACTCCAACACGTAGGTTTAACACTGAGGTAAAGCAGCAGGCAGGTGTTTTCTTACAATCATGTGGTCAGCAACTTGGGCTGGGCTCAGTTGGGTGGTTCTTCTGCTGGTCTCATCTGAAGTCACTTTCTGACTGCATTCATCTGGCAGCTTGATGGGCAGTTGGTGCCGGACATGGGCTGTGTGGCCTTTTCCATCTGGAGCCATGGTCCATGGGAAGCAGAGTGGATCTTTCAGACTCTTGAGACCTCGGCTCAGAGGTTGCCAGGCTTTGCTTCTGCAGCTTTCTGTTGGTCAAAGCATGTCGCAAGAATGGTTCAGATCCCGAAGGCAGGAAGGGGGCATTGGGGTGGGGATGAGACGATTCACTATGGCCATCCTTGTGCTTTGCAGACAGGTGGAGGGAGATGGGCCAGAGCCAGCCTTGCCCTATTTCTGCTTCAGTGAGGAAGGTGACAAGTTCTAGGGGAGCATGCATGGGGCATTCAGGAAGGAGAGGAGATTAAAAAAATGCTCCCTCAAGGAGGAGAGAACGAAAGAGAGAGAGAGAGAGAGTGAGAGAGACAGAGAGAGAGAGACAGACGTGAAGGAGTGAGAGACGGACGTGAAGGAGTGCCAGAAGCATGTGCATCAAGTCGCCAGTGTGTTCTCTTCCACTAACCAGACTGGCAAAGATGAAGAAGTGTGGGAACAGTAGGTACTGACAAGGATACGGCACCTCACAGTCTCAGCTCTGCTTGCGATCCTGTGGCCAGGGGCTTCCTGTGTGGAAGGAAATGGTGATGACAACTTAGAATGTGAAACTCCCTTGACGTAGCAGCCTAGTGCTGGGATTGGCCTTGGGATGAACCACATAGGAGTGCAGCATCTTATATGTGGGGCAGTGTTTCAATAGAGGGAGGCAGGGGAGAGCCACCTGTCCACTGGTGGACTAGGTGAATGAAATACACTTTAGCCATGCCATAGAATCCTGTGCAGATATTAAAATGAATATCTATTAGTACTGATAAGTACTGGTGAGATCACCAATATTAAAAATATTAAGATGAAATTATTAAGTGAAAAAGTATATAATATGCTCTAAAATGGTATGGGCACAAGCAGGCTTGGCTTACTGTCAACATTGCTGACAGGTGCCAGGGGCTGTGGCTGTCTCTGGAGACAAGGGCAGGGGACTGGGGTGGAGGGAGACCTGCTTTTTGTGATATCTGCTTTTGTGCTGTTTAAATTATTTTGAAGTAATGTACACACATGGCTAAATGCAACAAGACAGTGGGGCAGGGGATGAGTCTGCTTTGCTGAACTTTGCATTGACTAATAAAGGCACCCTTAGACAAATACGTTGTCAGCTATTTCGAAGACACGGCGAAGTCAGAGAATGTGACACAGCAGAAAAGAGGAAACAAACCTTCTCCCCAAAGAAGGCTCCTGAAGATTCAGAAATTGCAAAGAACCTCCGTGCTCTGTTCTCAGGAATGCACAGGTGGGCGCTAGCCAAGACCACCAGGACCAAGAGATATGTCCCGGGAACTGGAGATCCACTTCCTAAAAGAGAAGAGTAGTCTGTGGGGAACTCAGGCCATGGGGGGGGTGCCCATCCTAGCAGGGACAGAGTGGGGACAGAACACAGAACAAACCCACCCCTAAGACCTGACAGCACAGCACCCAGGAGGGTGTGTAGTGGATGGAACGGAGGTGCTGTGTGCTCAGGATTGTTAGGGGCTGTGCCACAGGCTCCTTGCCCTGTCTGCTGGCGGCTACATGTGTGCATCCTCTGTAAATATCTTGCATTTTAGAGAGAAATCCACAGTCTGGGAATTGAAAAGAAATAACCTGGCATCATAGAAGAAAGAACCTCCTTCTGGAAATTAGACCTTGTCAAAGAGCAGAGGCACTTGGGTTATGGTTTCCAAATGCCTTTTCTCACCGAAGGAAGAGGGCTGGCTCCAGGCCTACGCTGTGAGAAGCCTGCAAAGTGGTCCTGGAACAGCCAGTTGTGCCAGAGCAAGTCTCAAAGTGTCACCACAGGCTGCTCGGTGCAGGTGCCTTCGGGACGGAGAAGGTGGAAGATGAGCCACAACCCAGTGACAAGGCATGACACCCCTGGTGGGAGAGCCGGCCCCGTGGGGGTGCCCTGGGCAGGATGCAGCACCCGCAACAGCTTTCTCTCAACACGGGAAGCAACCAGGCATTTCCAAAGGAGCTACCTCCAGCAAAGCAACTGGGCTGGACCCTTGGAAACAGCAATAGGTAAATAACAGCAGCGCAAAGTTGGGGAAGCCGCTCCATGCTAAAGAAGACTGGAGACACTATGACTGAATGTAGCAGGCAACTATTTGCTGGGTCATCTGCATTAAAAGAAACCTGCCAAGGACATTACGGGATAATTGAGGATATTTAAATAAGGACTGCACATTCGAATCTTCAATAATTGTGTTGATTGTTATGCAGGCTCTTGTTTTTAGGAGATAGAGGAGAAGCTGAAGTGTGTGGGCATGGGGGACCCTGAGGTCTGCAAGCAGCTGTCATGTTCCAACACCACATCCCGCTTCGTGTGTGCGTGCACAGTCCCGCACCTCCTCACGTACAAGTGCACGCAGAGCTCGGATTGTCATTAGAAGTGTTGTTTGGAGGTCGGACTTGAAGCCCCGAACCCTGTGTCATCCTAGCCAGAAGGAGTGTGTCTGAGTGACCTAAGGTCGCTGCTATGGCAGCCTTCCCAGCCCTGGATGAGTAGGAACCGCTCTTTAGGTGACTGAGCATTCTCTGTCCTCGGCACTTTACGAACATCCACTTGCATACTGCCTAGGACAGCCCTTCCCCTGAGCTCCGCGGTGGCACCCTTTGCCTAATGGAGCTGCAGAGTCCAGGGCAGTGATCTCTCGAGGTTGCCTGAGCATAAGTGGGTGGCTGTGTATGAACTCAGTCCATGTGATCCTCCAGGACTGCCAGTTCTGCCTCCTGGGGGCTGTCATCTCCAGAGTGGGGCCGACAGCCAGACACCGATGTACTGAGACAGGAAAACTGCAGCACTCGGAAGTCCCCACGGCTGGGTGGGTGCAGCCACAGACCCTGCACACGGCGCAGTCCTGGAGCAGCACTGAGTCAGGCGCAGGAGTCTGGCATGTCCCTGTCCCCGCGCCCGTTGCACCTGCCCTTGGCTGGGAGGTGGTGGTTCCCAGCCCTCGCTGGGGAGGGCGGCTCATCTCCATGCTCTGCAGGTTCTCCTTGCATTTCGTCCTCCTATTTCCTAAGTGGATTGATTGAGTCCCAAGGACATGGTTGAATTCCATGCAGGCCTGTGTGACCGGACGAGAGAACCTGCCCTTTTAATCATAAAACCAGGGGACTCTCAGCCCACTCATCGCTTCACTGAACCCAAAATGACCACAGTGAAAAATGCTTATGACTCCTCGTGGGAATAATTCATAAAAGTTTTACAAACTTCCTCATGGTGTTCTTTAAGCTTCCAATTTTATGTGACAAGGAACAATAAATGGCCTCCTTCATGCAGCCGTGACTCCTCGTCACACGCTGAGTCTCAGCAGGGTTGGCTGAAAGATGAGGGAAAACACAGCTGCACGGGGCAGGCAACACCCCAGCTCCTGGCAATTTCCTCCTCAGTTTCATTACCTGAAGCGGCAAGGACAGTTTTGTTAGGAGAAAGTCCTGGATTCAGAGGCTGCAAACTCTTGTGTTCCTGGAGAAACCCACTAAGATGGATGAATGGTGGGGGAAATTAAGAACAACAGCGCTATCCAAGGGCCGGTGCCCCTGGGCTGTGCTCAGGGCGATGCCGTGTGGGACGCAGGTCCCTCGGGGGACAGTCAGGTGTGTGGGGGCAGGGAAGGCCTGCACAGGGGCCACAGGTGGGTGTCTGAGGGCCACGGGGCAGTGAACACCCACTGGAGGGGCTAGGAGGACCTGCCGTGCACCTGTGGGTCACCTCTCTCCCACGCTGCCAGGCCTGCATGGAAGTCAGGTGAGGCCTCGAGAACACAACCTGTCTCCCTTAGAGACGTGGTTTTCCGCACGGTCCCTCCAGCTCACACTGCTGCAGGGATCTGAGATCCCACTGGGCTCCACCGGGCTCACAGTAGCCCGATACAGTCTCACCACCTCTCCTCGCTGGTGTCCTCATGGGAAGGGTGCCTATGGTCCAGTGCCTATGGTCCACGACTGGGGGCCCCAAAGACGTCCCCCTTGTCCTCCCCGGAACCTGTGAACATGGGAATTAAGCTCATAGATGGGATTGAGGGGCTGATCAGGTGACCTTATGGTAGTGAGATTGTCCTGCATCATCCAAGGGTCCTTCGCGACAGAAGAGGGGCTTGGAGAGGAGATTAGAGAGACGGTGGCATGAGAAAGACTCATCCCCGTGATGCTGCCTTTGAAGATAGAGGAAGAGGGGGTGAGCCCAGGAGGGCAGCGGCCTCTAGAAGGTGGAGAAGGCGAGGAAGGTTCTCCCCTGGAGCCTCCAGGAGGAGCCAGCCCTGATGCATGTTGAGTTAGTCCAGGTCGACTTTGGAGTTGCACCTGCAGAACTCTGGGAAGTCCACACCTGTTGCTCCAGAAACTAAGTCATCGTTGTTTGTACGGAAGCAACGGGAGGCTCACCCAGGGCCCTGAGCAAAAAGTGCTGGTGTGAGAGGGTGGCTCTGCGCTCTTTATGTAGAAAATCCCTGAATTTGGTCCCAACAACAACAAAAAACATGCTTCTTCTTGTGTCCACTCTTCCTGACAAATTTCTCCTTTCTCCGTGTTCTTTTTGCTGGATCGCAGGAGGATAAAACCCTTGATTTGCAATGGCTCTGGCCTCAATGGGGGATGCATGAGGCTGGCTCCTGGAAGGTGTCAGGCCAGTGATCTTCAAAGCGGGATCAGTGAAGCGTTCTAGGTGTCTGCACTCTTCAGTATTCGCACCTGTACTTTACCACTTCTACGCGCTGAGCAGAGGTCTATGCATCCAGCAGACCCTCGAACGGGACCCGCATGTGCAAGGATGAGACCATCTGGGGCAGGAGAAGGGCAGGACACACGGCAGCTGGAGGCAGCAGCAAGGATGCAGGTCAAGCCCCAGGGGAAGGTGTTCTTGGGGAGCACCCTGAACTGGGAGGGGCAGAGCTCCAGAAGGCACCAGGCTTGAGGGCATGGAGGGGGTACCGCCAGAGGCAGAGTTTGCCCAGGACCTCTCCTCATAGGCAGGGCTGCCTGGGTGCAAACAGAATGTGTGTGGTTTCTCCCATGATGTTGCCCAGCTTCCCAAGTCCCCAAGACCGTGCGTCGGGCAGCCCCTGTGGGTGGCCCGCCAGGATGGTACTGTAAGGCCAACCTCAGAGACCCTTTCCTTCCAAACATAGTGGGGTACAAGACACAGCTAATCAGACAAATGAAAAATAAATGCTGCCATCATGTTAGAGAAAATTAGCATTGCTGGGGCCAGGAAATAAAGCTGACACCCAAGGCAATGTGTGGATCGAAGCCCCTGGGAGCAGGCAGAGGGGGCCTGGGGCTCTGATCCAGGGAGTCAAAGGGGGTGTGTGCCCCACCAAGGTGGCGAGGGAGTGGCTCCCAACGTACACCAGGGGCAGGGTGGTGCAGTAGGCAGAACCCAGGCAAGCTGTGAGTGCCATGTCCAGAGGCACTCTCTCAGAATCTGTGCCTGGGAGGTGGACAGAGGCACCAGGGCTGTGAAACCAGGAGGGGGCTGAATCACCAGTGGGCTTGTTGATCAACCTTGTGATGCCCTTCGTGTCTCTGTGAGTCGCAGGCCCCGAGACTGAGCATGAAGCTTGCTTCTGGACCCAGGACCCTGTTTGACCTGCAGAGGGAGCATGGGAAGAGAGAGAAGGGAGGAAAATCATGGCCTGATCGAAATCACAGGGAGCCTAAACCAACACAGTAAACACGGGAGGAGAATGAACCACACACAACAGTGAACAACCATGTTTCAAACACAGACATGCAAACCGTGAAACACAGCAGCACATGTCCAGGACACAAGAGTGCAGACGCTGACGTGTTTCCTGACCAGGGAGATGAATAGATGGCTTCATGTCACAGAGTCTGTTTCCTCTACTCATCCATCAAAAGGGAAAGAAAAGTGAATATCACTCAACGGGTACAAAAATGCCTTTGAAGAAATCATTACTCATTTATTCTAAAAAATGTGAACAGATGAGGGATAAAAGCTGATTTCCTTAACCTGACAAATATGGAAAACATATTTGAGGTTGAAATTCCAGAAGCACTCCCATCAAAGTCAGGAGTGAAGGGAGAATGTGTTCTGTCTCCTCTAACCTGGCCACGTCCTAGTGGCCACAGCTGCTGACGAGAGCCATGAGCGACAGGCAATCCGCTGGCTGGGGAGTCAGAAACCCGGTGATGGTTATTCGAAGACAACAGGATTGAAAATGCGAACAGATCTGCACACAATTCACACTCAAGAGATTGGCCGACAAAGTCACTGGGCACAAGAGCAACGTTAAAAACACAACAGAGCAGGGCGCGGTGGCTCACACCTGCAATCTCAGCACTTTGGGAGGCTGAGGCAGGTGAATCACCTGATGTCAGGAGTTCGAGACCAGCCTGACCAGTGTGGTGAAACCCCATCTCTACTAAAAAATACAAAAATTACCTGGGTGTGGTGGTACAGCCCATAATTCCAGCTACTTGGGAGGCTGAAGCACGAGGATCACTTGAACCCAGGAGGCAGAGGTTGCAGTGAGTTGAGATCATGCCACTGCACTCCAGCCTGGGTGACACAGCGAGACTCCTCTCAAAAACAGAAAACAAAACAAAGCAAAACAAAAAACCCCTGATAGATTCCTTTCCACCGATAAGAACCAACTGAAGCAAGCAATAGAAGAAAAGGTGCCATCCCCAATGGCAGCACAAGCTGCAAAGCTCCCACGAACGGATCTAGTAAAAGATGAGCAATGTCCCTTATAAAAGAAAATGATGAGGAAGCCCATAAATTATAACATTGTCGAAAGACATAAGGAACCCGCACATACATGGAGAGGTCTATCATGCTGATTGACACAGCGTAAAGATGGCAGCTCTTCTCGGATGAATTTATAAAATCAATGCGATTCCTATCAGAATCCCAAATGATGTTTAATGACACTGACAGTGGATTCTAAAGCTCACTGGATGATAAAAAGCCCAGCCCAGCCCAGGCACACCTGAAGAAGAGTGGTGGTGGGAGCTGCCGTGCGGAGGGTCAGGGTTATTCCAGGTTCCTGACGAGCCCAGGTGTGTGTCCACAGCCCTGCAGACCCACAGTCCAAGGGGGAGGAGGCAGAGGGCGCAGGCCGACCCTGCCACACAGGGGCTGTGATGGGGCTGCCGGGTGGAAGGGGGGACCCACCGCATACGCACGTGGGAATTCAGGTAGAAACAGAACCCAGTCCCAAGAGAACACAACCCAGAAATGCTTTAAAGGCTGAACTGTGAAAAGCCAAACTTGAAAACTTCTGGAAGAAAACAATGGTTAACATTAGGTTATGGAAGGGCTGTTTAAATTGGGCAAAAACGGCAGAAATGGAAAAGGAAAGCAATGAAGGAAGTGATAATAGTAAAATGGACACACACTTCTTCAGGGCTTCCTTCATGCCAGGCACTGTCGAAAGCACTTTACAAACACATGGGTTGAATCTTCTCAATCGCCCCATGTGGTCGAGGCGGCAGTGGGATCCCTGTGCAGAGGTGGAAACTGAGGGACGGTGACTTGGCTGAGGAGCAGCTGGTCAGGAGGAGAGCCTGGTTCCCAGCCCGTGTGGCTGTGGACACTCCACTGTGACCACGGTGATAGGAATTTGATTATAGTGAATAAAACCAGCAATCAAGCCACCTTCTGCATAAGAAAGGATGTTGTGACATCTAGGAGAATGTATTTGTGATGCAATGTACACAACTGAAAATAAATTAGTGTCTAGCATATGATAAAAATCAACCCACAGCAAGACTAGAAATCCAGCGAGGGAGAGGTCACGTGACTACTGGCACACGCAGGCTGCTCAGCCTCTCTGGACGCCCAGAAATGCCGCGGAAAACCACCACAGGAAACCGTCTCCTACCCACGTGACTGGCAGAAATTATGGTCTGACAACAAGAAAAGGTGGAGACTTATTTTATTTTTAAACAGTTTTAGTTGTAACGGATATACGGAAATTGTGTGTATTTAATGTGATGGGTTTAAACATGTGTACACACCTGTGAAGCTGCCCCCGTCCCTACAATCCAGGTAATAAACACCCTCACCTGTGAAGCCTTCCCCGTCCCTACAATCCAGGTAATAAACGCCCTCAGCTGTGAAGCCTTCCCCGTTCCCTACAATCCAGGTAATAAACACCCTCACCTGTGAAGCCGTCCCCGCCCCTACAATCCAGGTAATAAACACACTCACCTGTGAAGCCGTCTCCATCCCTATGATCCAGGTAATAAACACACTTGCCTGTGAAGCCGTCCCTGTCCCTACAATCCAGGTAATAAACACCCTCACCTGTGAAGGCTTCGCCATCCCTACAATCCAGGTAATAAACACACTCACCTGTGAAGCCGTCTCCATCCCTACGATCCAGGTAATAAACACACTTGCCTGTGAAGCCGTCCCCGTCCCTACAATCCAGGTAATAAACACACTTGTTGCCTTTCATAGGTTCTTCTTGCTCTCTTCTCCCTTTTTTGTGGTGAAAACAAGTTTTGAGATCTACTGTCCCTGAGCTTTTCTGTGTACACTGCAGCATTGTTAGCTATGGGTACAACGTTGCGCACAGATCTCTAGAAGGTAAAATGATGTACAGCTGCTATGGAAGAGAGGACCGCGGATCCTCAAAAAAATGAGACATTGAAACAACCTATGACCCCCAGCCCCACTGCTGGGTGTATCCCTTACAGAGTGAAAATCAGGACTTTGTTTTCTGTGTTCTGGTGTTTTCCTTTGAGAGGAGGTGAGGTCATGTAGTCAAACGCTGAGGGCCAAAGCTGTGTCCAGCTGGTGCCTCCATTAGGGGTGTTGGGTGTGTGGACCACAGGGTCCCTGGTCATCAGCTCAGACTGTTGCCACTGACAAAGGGACGGCTTTCCTCAGAGAGCCCTCGTGTCGTCTCTCCGAAGGGTGGCGTCCACCCGGCCTGGGGTCCTGCCTTGTCTTCTGCAGCGTATCGCTCCCAGGGGCCTTTTGTCTCTGGCTCCCGGGGGCATTTTGTCGCCAGCACCTCTGCAGGTCCTCGCAGCCTGCACACCCTGAGGCCCGCACGTCACAGGGCGACCTGCATCTGTCTGTCCCCACAGAACACAAGTGCTGCCGAGATAGCTGCGTGTCCCCCGTCCGCATGAGCAGAGGGACGCCTTCCGCCCGGCAGGGGCCTCCCTAGACCTCTGTGCAGCGCTTCCCTTTCCTGGACAAGCAGAGGGTGCAGCAAGTCACCTGCAGGTTCTGGGCCATCGGCGGGGGGGACACAGAGTGTCAGGGCTGCCTTCTTGTGTCTGACCTCAGGGTCTGGCTGTGGAACGAGGAGAGAGGAGAGGGAGGAGAAGCTGTGCTTTGCAGCTGACGGAGGAGGACTCCCTGCCCTGAGCCTCAGCCCCGGTTCCAGCACAGCCTTCCAGAGAGCTCAGATGACGAAAGGGCAGCTCCGCAGCCAAGCAGATCCTCGAACATCCTACTCCTCCTGGGGCCTCTCCCCCTCCACACCACTGCTCCCACCATCTTTCCAGCCCGGACGCCCCCCACAACATTGGTGCAAGCCTGTCCCTGCCTCAGACCAGCACCCCTTAGAACCATGTAGGGCCAAGACCATCTATACCTTCCCTTGTGATGAGACGCAGATTTTAATTTACTACCAAGTTCAGGGGCTGGGGGAGTTTGGAGCTTGGCCTTCTCCATTATGATAGCCATTGACCCATCGGCCAATGACTAGCAAAGGGCTTGTACCTGTCTACTCTAAGATGTCCATGCAGTTATTCACGTGGGGACTGAGGCATGGCTGTCGGGTCTGTCCAGGGACCTAGTGGACACCCTGTGATCCAGGCCTGAGCCAGGACTCCACGAGTCACCTGGCTTTGATGTGCCCTCTCTAATCTGGGGACTGTGACCACTTTTCATGTCTCTGGGCATCCTTGGCAACTCAGACCCTCTGTCCAAAAGTCCTTGAATGTCTGGGGACCCCGCCCTGGTGTCCAGGTGGCTGAGTGGCCACACAGTTCCCTCTGGGGAAGGGTTAGGGGACCCTCACACGGATCCTTGTTGCAGGTCCTTCCTCCTGGACAAGGGGTTGTGGTTTTGGACTGAGGTCACTGATCCCTGGCTGTTTCAGCTCACCACAGGACAGCCCTGAGGGGCTGGTGTCCAGAGCTCCCCAGAAGGCTGACCAAAACCCTGCTGGCCCTGCGCCGCCCTGGACTTCTTCTTTTGCCCTGCCCTCTGCCTCCTCCCCATAGATGTCGATCCTGATAAATACCCTGAGCTGTCCTGCATACAAAGTCCAGCTCCACATCTGCTTCTAGGGGTGCCGCCTCTGACACTCGCTTACAGAGACCCAGGAAGGGGCTCATCTCAGGCTGGCATCCTCCAGAGCCAAAGACTTGGGGACCAGTGCTTTCTCAAGGAGGTGCTCGGGGGAGCCGGGAACGGGAGGAAAGCAGTCCTGGCTGGAGCGGGGAGCCCAGACTCTGCCTGATCTGACTGGGGGCTCCGGGGCCTCAGTGGCTCTTCAGAAGTCTATCTTGCCCTAGGCCTGGGTGTGGGACTGTTGGTCCCAGGCTGACCCAGTACTGTAGGGGAAAGCAGTGGCCCCAGTGCTCAAGGGTGGCCTCCAAAGGCCCGGTGGGGCCTGCAGGCTGAGTCTGCAGAGGCTGATGGATGGGCAGACAGTGTTAGAGGAAGATCATGCCGGAAGCAGGCACCAGCCAGTGCAGTATAGGGGCACACGTTGTCATTGCAGAGTTCGGGACTATTTCTGTTCCTGTCACCTCACACATTTGCCTTGACTTGAGTCAAGAGGAGGACCAGAAGTCCTGTGAAAAGGTAGAAATGAGATTTCTCAAAACAAATGAATCAGTCCTCTGCGGGGAAGGCTTGGTGAAATCTTTACATCTGAAAAACAGCTGGTGCAGGCCACAAAGCTGGTGCTGCCCTGGTAAGGCCTCTGGGAGACCCCACGACCACAGTTGAGACCAAAGCTGATGATTCAGCCCAGTGATCTGCCGCTGGTGGGTTTGGGTCAGGATTACCTGTGTGGTCATGTGTGGATAAAAATGGAGAAACGTAATCACTCTGCTTCTGTCTCGAGGTTCTTTGCTTTCTTTGGGAAACATCCCAAACTCAGTCTCCAAAGAACTTGCCATAGGAACTGTGTGGGAAGTGTGTGGTGTAGCTGAGGAAGGGGACAGGGAACCCAGTTCAGGATTCGGCCAAGTGATTCTTCCCCAAGATCCTGGCTCTGCCTTTACCGCTTAGAAGTGCATCAGGACTGTAACGAGTTCATCCTGGGAGAAGTTTGACCACCAGGTAGTATTTCCTGTGGGCAGGGCTCCTGGGTCCATTTTGATGGATCTGTGGTCAGAGTTGACCCGGCAGCTTTGAGAAGGTGAGACATGTCTGTGCATGAACAAGAAGAAGGACTGATGTTGATGTGTTGGTGCCATTCCCATCAGCTGTTCCATTCCATTAACCACCCAGTGGACCCATGTCCCTGTGTTAGGTCCAGCCAGCTGGCACGGTCACCTACTTCTGACTTTTTCCAAGACTGCAGCCAAAGGACAGTATCTCTGAAGGCAAAAATATGACTCGCTGAAAATGTCCATCTTCAGTGAGTGAGATCTGATGTCTTCCTAGGAAGATTTTTGAAAGCTAGATGGAACCTTCTCCAAACAGGCGGAACCAGTCCAGCCTCCAGGTAATCTGCTGAGTGACGCTGTCATTTCCGAGCACAGGAGAGCTTGCGGGCACTGCGTCAGTGACGTGTTGTCCCCAGCACAAGAATGCCATCACTCAGAACGGCACTGGAAACACTGCAGCTGCAGGGAGGTGCTGTGGGAGGGAGCAGGTGCCAGGGCAGCCCTCCTGCGCTGGGGCTTTCTGTGAAGCAGGAAAGGGCTGTGTTTATGACGTGGTGGAGGGAGAGCTGCTGTGGGCAGGTGAGGCCTCCACCCAGCAAGTCAGGAAGATCATGGATGGAAAGGGCCGTCCCAATGGCCCCCAATCCCCACGCACAGCTCGAAACCCAGGCTGCACCAGTGCCCTTGGAGATGCTGCAGCTTGTTCCTGGGTCAGCAGCCCTGCCCAGGAAATGGGTGTGTGCACAGCTCAACCCCAAAGACCAGGGCTCTGTGGGAGGACTCTGGGGGCTGGGGGCTCCACCTCCTAAGGGCAGTGGTGAGACACACATCTCTTCATGTTGGCTGACATCGAGTGTGTTACCTCTCAGCACTAGTGTGTCTCATGGGCGATATCCATTTCGTGCATTCTTAAAGATGAGTTGGTTGGCAGCAGTGTTGAAGTTTCCCAAGGTTTTAGATTGGAGAGAAAGCAGTTGTGACCAGCGAGAACTAATGCTAAAAACAGTCTCCATGGAGTGCTGTGGCAGCAGGTGCTGTAGTGAGAGATGACCCAGTAGTGAAGGAAGCGGGAGCCTCCTGGGGAACCGTGTGGTTCAGAGACGCCCGTGTAGAAAAGGACGAGAAGAGGGCTCCCTGGGCTACACAGCTGGAGCTCCCTGGCGACCCTGGAGTGGAAGGGCAGGACCCAGCCTGCGGTGGACGGAGGCGTCAGGAGTTGGTGAAAAGTGAAAACGAGAACCTGGGCCAATGTCCAGGCTCTGCTGCTTGGGGAGGAGAGAAGCTTGAGAGCTCCAGGTTCGTGCAGGATGCCTTCAGTACGGGAGAAGCTCCAGCAAGTTTGCTTGTGAATGGAAAAGAGCTGTGAGCTACGGGGTAATGAGAACACAGAATCAGCACAGAGTTTTGGGCTCATGAGGTCCTTGGAGCCAACGAGAGGGGCTCGGGACGGGATGGGAGGTCAGCCTTGGCCAGGGAGCAGACTGCCCTCCCGAGGAGCAGGGACAGAGGTGGCCCAGGCGTGTGGAAGTGCAGGTCGTGGTGGAGGTGAGGAAAGTAATGCTGAAGGAGCTCTTATCCGGAGGCCACTATTCGCCATTTGTGATTTTGGGGTAATTTTTGCAGAGGAAGAGGAGTGGGTCACGCAGGGGCTGGAGAAAGTGGTGTGACTGGAAGCAGCCCCAGCAGGTGCAGGAGACACACCCGCAGGGTGTGGCCCAGTGGGGGTTGCAGAGGGGCAGCTGCAGGGGCAGCAACCTGGGGGGAACAGTTCTCTCCACCTGGGCTGGGCCCCGGGAGCAGAGGCGGGGGGCGTCTGCAGGGCGGGGGCACCACAGAGATAGTGGAGGGCGGCAGGAACGTGCCCCAATGGTGAGCTGGGGGTCTCAGTGTGCTAGGAAGGAGGAGGGGGAGGGAGTGGCTGTGGATACTGGAAGCTGGAGGGAGGGGCACAGAGGCTGCAGTGTGGCAGCGAGTGAAGAAGAGGGGCTCACGGACAGAGGGTGGTGCCGGCTTACCACATCCGAGGGTGCCCTTCCTGGCGTCCCAGGCAGTAGACAGCACTGCTCGGACCCACTGCACATCAGCGTCACCCAGGAGGTTTGGAAAATCCCATGCTGGGGCCTGTTCTGAACCAATTAAATTAAATTAGAGCCTCGGGGGCCCAGGCATCAGCATCATTAAAGCTCCCCAGGTAATTTCAGTGGGTGCCCACAGCCCTGGTCCACTGCCTGGTAAGAATGCTGGGCCTCAGGGGAGTGCGAGTGAGGACATCTGAGACGAGGAGTCAACCAACTGAGAGGCCAGGGCAGGGGTTCTCAAATTCTGGCATCAGAATCACCTGTAGGGCAAATGTGGGGCTCCACCCCCAGGGCACCCTCAGTGGGGCCTGGGACCCTGCATTTCTAGGAAGCCTCTGGGTGAGGCAGATTCTGCTGCTCTGGGGACTCTACGTGGAGAACGGTCCCTGGCCTGGCCTGGGGTGTTGCTTCTCTTGTCCACTTGGACATTTGAGTGGACAGGAGGGGACAGACCTGGATCGTGGCACCCCAGTTCCCAGTGAGTGAGGCAGTGTGATGACATCAGCATTGGCAGCAGAGAGTGGGGCCCAGACACGGCTGGGTTGCAGGCACTGATGGGGGTCTCAGGGAAAGGAAAGCAGACCCCGCCTACGGCCTCCGGGCCCTCATGGTCGGCTGTCCTAGTCCTGCTGTCCCTGCTGGCTGGCCCTCATCTGGCAGGATTCGCCCATGAATCTGCAGCCAACTTACAACTTAAGCCCTTTGTGATAAATGCCTCTAAAAATCTCTTTTACTCTCCTTGGAAGTGAGCTGAATAGATCAGAAGAAGATCAGAAAGATGGGGTCATGGGGGCACGCAGAAGCCTTGTGTCATCTGCATCCACAATGCACTAAATGCCTGCCCCACCATCTCTGTCAGCTGCTTATGAAATTGGCTGAAAATAAGTCTTCTACTGTTACAGGAAAAATAAACCAACTTTTGTGTGTGTGTGTGAGTGTGTGTGAGAGAGTGTGTGTGATTGTGTGATGGTGTGAATGTATGAGAGCGTGTGAGTGTGAGAGCATGTGAGAGTGTGTGTGCGAGTGTGGGTGAAAGAGTGTGTGAGTGTGTGTGTGAGAGCGTGTGTGAGAGTGTGTGAAAGGTGTGAGTGTGTGAGAGTGAGTGTGTGTCAGTGTGTGTGAGCATGTGTGTGAGAGTGAGAGTGTGTGATCGTGAGTGTGTCAGTGTGTGAGTGTGTGTGAGTGAGAGTGAGTGTGTGTGTGTGAGTGAGAGTGTGTGAGCATGAGTGTGTGTGAGTGTGTGAGTGTGTGTGATTGGAAGACGACATTGCATTTTTAGTGGAAAGTAAATCATCAAAGGTGGTGATGGCTTTAGAACACAGCAAGGGGACCCTGTCATTGCGCTTATGCTCACAGAGCAGAGCAGGCCCACGCCTCTGATGTGGCCGTGAGCAGATCCACCCCCACATGACAGTTCTGGGCCTGGGACCTGCTGGGCCTGGGACGGCTACTGCTGCAAGAACAAATCAAGGAGTAATCGCCACTTGGTGACCCAGGGAGGTGTCCAACCCTCCGCACACAATGGTGGAGTTAAAGGCCAAACTCACTCCCCTCAATAAGAAGCACCTGCAGGAGCATTTGAACGTGAACTGGCCGAAACCTCCACGTGTGGGCTGCACACCAGGGTCCAGTTCCTGGAGGTGATTTCCAGAGGTGGTCCTGAGCCGAGAGCCAGGGTCAGGAGCCAGCAGGAAGGAAAGGGGCCCAAGACAGACGCGCACGTGACTGGGAAGGCAACGTGTGTGACCACGCAGGGACCCAGGATGGCGGCATGTGAGACTGTGCGGGGCTGAGCTGGGGCTGGCCACTCAGTGCGGCTGGGTGTGGAGTCAGGGGCTCGCTGGGAGGCAACAGGACAGCGAAGAACTTTGCTCAAGGGAGCAGGGGGCTCAGACTCCCACTGCAGGTTGGCCCCACTGGCTACAGCCGAGAAGGAGATGGATGGCACTCATGCTAAGGCAGGGGCTGTTGGGGAGTCCAGCGGTGGGGTGAGTGGCCGAGGGGTGAGGAAATCGCCAGGTTTCAGGCATCTTCCAGCAGGAGTCTGTGGGGCCTGGTGCCTATTTAGATAGGTTGCTAATGAGGACATCAGGGATAACCTGGGTTTTCTAATTGGCCAGCTGAGTGAGGGCATCGTCACTGAAGGAAGGGTGGACAGCACAAAACAAACGTGTAGAGAGGACACCAGGTGTGCTGGGGCCGTGCTGGTCCGGAGGCCATCTGAGCACAGATGTCCACCAGGCTGTCGGACCTAGGGCTTGGCGCTCAGGAAAGCGGCAGCCGCTGGAGAGGCTCAAGGGCCTTCTGTGGATGGGTGTTGAAGCCATAGGCGCCTGGGAGCCTCTGTGGGCTCCTGGTGGTGCTGGGGAGCCACACTGATGGGTAGCAGGCAGGCGTTGGAGGTGGGAACGCCCTGTGAATAGGCGCTCTGTCTGGGAGGTGGGAACGCCCTGTGAATAGGCGCTCTGTCTGGGAGGTGGGAATGCCCTGTGAATAGGCGCTCTGTCTGGGAGGTGGGAACGCCCTGTGAATAGGCGCTCTGTCTGGGAGGTGGCGGCAGGTGGGCAGAGCCCTGCTGGAGAACGAGGGTGAGGGTCAGTGGACCCTGCCGGGGCGGAGAGCACCACGCGAGAACTGTGGGGGCCATGGGGACATGCGTCAAAGCCCAATGTGCATGGGGGAGGCAGAACTCAAGCTGGGGTCGTGGGGTGGACAGGGACGCTGAAATGGGGCAGGGATGGGTTCCTAGGCATGTGGGGTGTGAGTGGGGGCCAGAAGCACGACCCACAGGATGTGGTGGGTGGAGGGGAATTAGCAAGTGCAGGGCTTCCTAGTCCAGCTCTGAGCATGGAATGAAGCTCTTTCAAAAGGGAAGGAAGTGTCTTTATTGGGTGTCGTGTGTGGAGAAAGTAGGAACAGGACACTGTGAGACTCATCCCCTCATCACAGGAGGCTTCTCACAGGCTCCGCCCCTGTCCCGACAACAGAAGGGCTGTGTGTGCGCAAGACGCATGTCAGTGGGGTGTGTACATGGATGCATGTGTGCATGTGTGTATAGATGTGTGACAGTATGTGCATGTGTTCATGTGTGTATGTGTGAGTGTGCATTTGTGCCAGTAGGAATGTGCATACACATATGTGTACATGTGTGGCATGTATGTGTATATATGTGGTGCATGTGTGCATGTGTGCCTATGTATGTGGTCAATGGGGAGTGGATGTGTTTGTATATTTGTGCATGAGTGGTGTGTGTGCATGCATGTGTGTGTGTATGTGTGAGGTCGAGGTTGTGTGTGTGTGTGTGTGTGCATGCATGTATGTTTTTGTATGTTTGTGAGTGGCATGTATATGTGTGAGTGTGTATGTTCGTGTGCAAATGTGTGCATGAGTGAGTGGTGTGTGTGCATGCATGTGTGTTTTTGTGTGTATGTGAGTGGCGTGTGCATGTGTGAGCATGTATTTTTGTGTGCATATTTGTGCATGAGTGAGTGGTGTGTATGCAGGTGTGTGTGTTTTTGTGTGTATGCTTGTGTGTGAGTGGTGCATGCATGTGTATTTTTGTGTGCAGATTTGTGTGTGTGCATGTGTGTGTGTATGTGTGAGGTTAATGGGGTTGCGTGTGTGTGCATACATGCATGTGTTTTTGTGTGTATGTTTGTGTGTGAGTGGTGTGTGCATGTGTGAGTATGTATTTTTGTGTGCATATTTACGAGTGTTTGTATCTTTGTGTGGGTGCTGTGTGTGTTTGTGTAGGCATTTGTGTGTATGCATGTGCCTGTGTGTGAGTCACATGTGCATGTGTGAGTGTGTACTTTCGTGTGCATATTTGTGTGTGCGTATCTGTGTGTGGGTGCTGTGTGTGTTTGTGTAGGCATTCGTGTGTATGTGAGTGTGTGCCTGTGTTTGAGTCACATGTGCATGTGTGTGTACTTTTGTGTGCATATTTGTGTGTGTGTATCTTTGTGTGTGAGTGCTGCGTGTGTTTGTGTAGGCATTCGTGTGTATGTGAGTGTGTGCCTGTGTGAGTCGCATGTGCATGTGTGAGTGTGTACCTTTGTGTGCCTATTTGTGTGTGCGTATCTGTATGTGAGTGCTATGTGTGTTTGCGTAGGCATTCGTGTGTATGTGAGTGTGTGCCTGTGTGTGCTGGCGGGGAAGTGTTATGTGTCCTTCCTTCCTCTGAAGCTCAGCTGAGGCGCCAGAGTGAATGTCATCAGCTTGACGCCGTTCCATAAATCAGAGCCCTTCTCACTGAAACCCGATCATCAGTTCAAAATAGCTTCAGCCAAAACACACTCATTACTTATTAGCCTAACCTTGGATCCTATTTTTGTTTCCGAAGAAATTAAAAAAAAAATCTGTGAATAAAATAATCTGTGACTACATACAGGCTGAAACCGGCTAAAACCTACTTCGTTTTGTTTTTCAATTCCAAGAAAAGTAGAGAATCATATACACTGGGTAAGACATCGCCCCCCATGGAGCCTGGAGTCCCTGAGAAGGCCTGAAGGAAGAGGGTCCCCGTTGTGGGGTGGGATTAGCTGCAGAGCTGCTTAGGGAAGAGAGGCCGCTGTGTGGCTGCAGGTGTGCGGAGCTGAGACTGGGGGGCGCAGCCGCTCTGAGACAGGAGGTGATGGAGCAGCAGCGGGGGCCTGGGGAAGGTGGACGGGGCACTAGATATGGGAGGGGAAGCAAGCTGGAAGAAACTTCCAGGGGTCCCTGCAAAGGCACCCCTACTCACCTGCCTGGGAGGTGCAGGTGAAGCTGAGCGCCCTGTCCGAGCCCAGCCTGGAGGCCCGACTGGCTCCTCGGTGACTGGCAGGGCCACACAGGCGGGAGAACAGGCGGGAGGGTGGCTGGAGGTTGAGGGCTGCGGGGCTGGGCTGTGGGGACTGTGATTAACCAGGGAGCAGACCGGCTCCCAGGACGATGGTGTGCCGCCAGAGAAATTCACCAAAATGAGCAACTTGCTAAATGTGTTAAACTTACCAAAAAAACAAGTTCTAAGGATTATTTGAAGACCATATTCCTTTCCGCTTAGTTTAACTGGCATTTTCTTGGTGAGTGGAGCGGTTTTGTCTTCTTTAACTACATTCAGGTACTTCCTCTTCCCAAATGAGGTGATGAGAATGTGTCCATAAGGAGGCAAAAGTACTTAGAGACAGTTTTCAACAAATGGACCATTTCTTACAATTCTTTTAAGAAGCATATATTTATTGAATGTATTCAGGAAGTGGGGGCGGAGAAAGGAGGGAGAAATAGGAGAAATAGTGGGGGGAGAGAGAGAGAGAGAGAGAGAGAGAGAGAATGTGTGTACTTCTCCAAGTGTGCAAAGTTTTCTGGGTTAATTCAGTGAATTGGTCATTAAGCAGATTGATTTTCTGTTCTCTCTCTCTCTTTTTCTTTCTTTTCTTTTTCTTTTTCTTTTTTTTTGAGACAGAGTTTTGCTCTTTTCGCCCAGGCTGGAGTGCAACGGTGTCATATAGGCTCACGGCAACCTCTGCCTCCGGGGTTCAAGTGATTCTCCTGCCTCAGCCTCCCAGGTAGCTGGGATTACAGGTGCCTGCCACCACGCCGAACTAATTTTTGTATTTTTTTTTTTTTTTTTTAGTAGAGACAGAGTTTCGCCATGTTGGTCACGTTGGTCTTGAATTCCTGACCTCAGGTGATCCACTTGCCTTGGCATCCTAAAGTGCTGAGATTACATGCGTGAGCCGCCATGCCCGGCCTCTCTCTCTTTCTTTCTAAGTTTTGAGAACTGGCGTGGCAGTGGTTCCAGCGAGGATTTGTAGGGCGTGGGCACATAACAGCAAACACTATACTTACTGTGCCAAGCACATCATGGACGCGGCACATGACCTTGGCCAATCCTGTGAGTCATTCCGCAGAGTAGGTGCCTCAGTCACCCCTTCTCCCTGACACAAAAGCAGACTGGGCACTGCCACTGGCTGCTCCCTACTCATGTCTCGGGGGAGGCTTCGTGGGGAGTGAGGGCAGAGAGGCCTGGCAGATTGGAGAAGGCAGTGGGGCAGAGGGCGGGCAGCGTGACTGAAAGTAGAGAGTGCCTGGCAGGAATGAAAGCAGGGGCTGGAGGGAGAGAAGGTGCACATCCCCAGAGCAGGTGGGATGTCAGGGTGTGAATGATCCAGGATCCTGCCGAGGCAGTGGGTCCTGACGTGCTTTGGGGACAGAGTCCTTGGAGCTGAGGCATGTGCTGCCAGGCTTGGACAGGACAGCCCCGCCGGCAGGTGCCCGGGCTTTCAGCAGGGGAGGGTAGAGGGAAGGCAGGAGCAGGGTTTGAGTCAGCCCTCTCTGAGCCCTTTCCCTTTGACCTTTCAAGATTTTACATCTCAGGGACCATTCTAGCAGGGTCACCTAAATGTAGACCCCTGTCTTCTGTGTGCAGTTAATTTTACTCAAAGGCCTAAGAACAGCCATCTTGCCAGGACAGTGGTGGCCAGCAGGCAGGGTCACAGGGCATCCACTGCAGGGAAGCCGTCCCCGGCTACTGTTCTCAGGAGCTGCCCCTTCTCAAGGCCGTTTTAGTGACTGAGTCATGGGGGCAGTGGAGACCCCCTAGTTCCTGCCTGTGTTGTGGGTTTGTAGGATTTCACCTGACCCCAGAAAGAACGGCCTCTCACAAGGCCCATGTTGTCTAATGATAGCCCTTCTGCGTCTGTGATAACACAAAGCTGTGATAACACAAATGTGCTGCTATCCGTCCAGTGTTCAGCTTGGGTTAAGCGTCCCTGATCACATTACTTTATTTTTTTTTTAATTTTTTGAGACAGTGTCTAGCTTTGTTGCCCAGGCTGGAGTGCAGGGGCGCAAGCACCTCTGTGGAGTGCTGCTCAGAGACCCCCTCTCTAGGTATGAATGGGCTTCCTCCATGTAGGGTGGAGTTCCTGCTCAGGTGTCTCCACAGGACTTCAGAGAGCCACCTCCCGCTCCCAGCACGTGGCAGCATTGGGCACTCATGTGTAGGCTTTGTTGTGTCCCCACCCCCCACTCTTGGCTCTACGGGATTCCCGCTGCCATCCCCAACAGCCTGCCTTCTCGTTCCCGGGACTGGAAACGGGCAGCTGGGAGCCTCAGGCATGAGAGGCCCTCGCCTTCGGGGCGGGTCTGTCCTGGGAAGGCAGGTCGTGTCTGCGATAGACAGTGCTTCCTGCGGTGTCCCTGTCTCCATGGAAGGGGACCTGAGTGACCAACTCTGTGGCCGGACCAACTGCCCCACAACAGGGGGAGGGGAACCAGTTTCACTGCTCAGCCAGGGCCCACGTTTACCCTGAATCTGCTCTTGGCCGGGTGCGGGGACCCCAGAGGCCCCAGGCAAGGCACAGTGTGGAGATGTCGTGAAAAGAGGCAGTTTCCGTGGGAACTGAGTGGTCAGGAACCCAAGGAAGCCTCAGCATGCCCTGAGCTAAGGACAGAAGAAAGAGTGGTGAATGCAGAGCCAGGGACCTTGGACCTCGAGCTGGCCATGCACAGACCCAGGTAAGATCATGCTCCAGGGCCTCAGGTTCAAAGTGCAGACAGATACTGCTGTTCTGACATCTGATGTGAGGGATCACATGTGAAATATGTTGAGGTCTTTGAAACGAAGGCGCTGAATACATTTGCTTACTGCTGATCAGTCCACGGTTTCTACTCAAACGGTAGTGAAATCGTGCTTTCCACCACAGTACTTGCTTAGAAAACACAAAGGAAGCCTTGAGTGGCTGGAGACAGTCACAGCACCTCACTCTTATTGATTGCTCACTGGGGGTCAGGCACTGTTCAAGACCCTCCAGGTATGACTTATTTAAACCTCACAATCCCTACGAAACCGACACCAATCTCATCCCTGTAAGGCTTCGCCCTGGGCCTCTGACACTGACTTGCCCATCTCTGTCCATGAGGCCACTGTGCATGGCGGAAACCATTGTCCACACCTGCCCTCCACCATGATTCTGCAACAGCCCCTTGAATGCCACCCCAACCCTCTGCTTCTCTGTCCTTTAATACGACCACCTCCGGGCCACTCTCTCCTTCCTGGGAGATGCGTCCTTCCTCCCAGATTTCCTGAGTGCGCGAGGGAAATCTCCCCTCCGAGTGTCCCCAGCACATCACTCTCCTGCAGGGCTCACGGACTCCTGCATTGCTCTCTAGCTCTGCCCACGGGGACCTCTCAGCACCCACTACCCTACCATGCGCATGGATCACTGCTACAACCACAGCTCCTGCAGAGGCAGATAAATCCTTGGTCAAACTCTTCCCCCTTTCCTTCACCTTATTTCTAGAAGGAGCAGCCCACGCTGGTCATTTACAAGGAAGGCAGAGCCACCGGGCTTCCATGGTTGGCCTGTCTTCTCCATTTTACTTCTAGAAGGAACTTCACATGCTGGCCTCGATATCTTTATTTTTTTAAATTTATGTTTTATTTTTATTTTTGAGACAGAGTCTCACTCTATCGCCCAGGGTGGAATGCAGTGGCTCAATCTCGGCTCACTGCAAACTCTGTTTCCCGGGATTAAGCGGTTCTTGTGCCTCAGCCTCCCACGTAGCTGGGATTACAGGTGTGTGTCATCATGACTGGCTAGTTTTTGTACTTTTAGTAGAGATGGGGTTTTGACATGTTGACCAGGCTGGTTTTGAACTTCTGACCTCAGGCAATCCAACTGCTTCAGCCTCCCAAAGTGCTGGGACTACAGGCATGAATGACTGTGCCTGGCAGGCCTCAATATCTTTAGTATTTGCATTTCTCTCTCTCTCTCTCTCTTTTCTTTTTTCAATTTGCCAATATTTTCTCTCTTTTTAGCTTATGTACTCACTTTTTATATTTTAATCTACACTCTTGACTTTTAGGAAAAATAAAGTACAATACTTTGAAATAATATACATGCATTTTATTTGTCTGATTACTTGTTCAGCTTACAGCTGATCTGTCTTGTTCTTCAGCTCCTTGGGAGGATGAGCCATCCCAAACGTTGAAATAAGACAGCCTTTTCCTAACACACCTTGGCCAAGCAGAGTGGGCAGTTGCCAGCTGGGATGCACTGAGATTTCTGTCTTTGCTGTTCAGTCCTGAGTTCATGAACCAGGTGTCTCGAGCTGGGCTCCACAGAAGCGGACCCTAAGATAAGGAAGTGAGTCACAGCAGTTTGAGAGGCAACCCTTGGAATCACCCATTGACTAGAGAATTAGTTATGCTCCCATCTATGCAACCAAGGCCACAAGGGCAGGATCCATGTCTGCACCTGTTCAGTCCCACGTTGAGAAGGGCAGTGGCCTCATGGTTAACGGCACGTCAAGGATCTTGCTCACTCATCCTAGAAATAGTTTTTCCAGGCTGGAAAGTCTGATATGACATGTATGACAAACAGGATGTGGATTTCCTGAAGGACCTGGGGCCTCTGGTCAGTGGCGTCAGGGCAAATGTTTCCTCCCCTGATGAATCACTTAAAACGGGGTGACTCGAATCAAGTGTTCTGTGGGTAGAGACAAAAACCCTTGTTTCTGCCCATAACCATGAATCCGTGATCTGAGTTAGGTTTTGTGTGAGCCACTGGCTTCAGGGGGACATTCTTACACCTGGGGAGTTTCACAGGCAGAAGCTTTCTCATGAAATCTGCACAGTCCCAGAGGGTGTTACAGGAGGCTGCTCCTCCCAAATGACCCTGAAAGCTAAAACCAGTAAAGAAAGCCAACTAGACATGGCACCTGCATGCCCACTTACCCACAGCAGTGTGGGTGGCCTTTTCCTTTGGGGTTAAAAGGACACACAGCAAGGTTTCCATGGTTCCCCCTCACTCTGAGTGAAGGAAGTAGGGTGTGAAGTCCACCCAGAGGAGGAATCATCTGAATTTATTTTATTTTTTTTTAAAGAAAGCACTGGGTTGTGGGTTGAGCCTTGTCTTTGTCTTTGAGCCCTGCTTGGTGGATTTCCAGAAAGACCCCAAGCAGCTACAGAACCGAGTCCACCTGACCTGCTGGCTTGCTGCTTGACCCTGCGGAGTTCTCCTGTCTCTATGTCTGTGCTAAGCTTTGTGCTCTCAGAGGGAGGGCCAAGGCCATTCCATTCCTGCACAAAGTGTGTGAGGACACACCAGCGGCCTTTTATAGGTGGGCGAGCCTAGAGAGGCAGAGGCAACAGATACAGTCCCATAAGTAAAGACAGGCGACATGCAGGAGCACCTAAGGTCTGCTGACAGCATCTCGGAAAGAGCCTGTGGTGTGACCATCAAGTGAGAAAACAGGGAGAAGGTGCTCTGAGGCCTGTAGGGTGAGGCACATGCCAGGAGCCCCTGCAATCGCCTAGAAGAGCAGAGCCCCCCCAACCTTTCATGTGTGTCCAAGGCACCTGGGCATCCTGCTAAAATGCAGATTCCCATTCTTCATGTCCTAAATCTTGCTCTTAAGTAAGGCAGACTTCATTTAAATCAAATCAAATTGCAAATTTGGTTTCTCTGCGTCCTGGCCGCAGAGCCGTGCCTGACTTGGGTGACTGCTCTGGACAGTCTGGGGACACTTTGGTCATTGGAGAAAGTTGTGCATGTTGTGGGGCTCTGGCTTGGAGTAAGACAGTGTGTGCAGAGTTGCCATGTCAACGGCAATACCATCTTGTACCTCAGTTATCCTAAGAGGGTTTGGATGTAGCTTCATTAAGAGTCAGACCGTGGAGGTGTGGGAGAAAATTAAAACAGCTGTCAATTTAATTTGAGTCCATATTCTTGAAGAACTCATTGAAATCAGGACTTCTAATTAATCTTGTCTGTCCCATTTTTCACTTGAGTAAATGACCACAGTGTAACAGCGATTGAAACATGGTGCCCTTTCCTGGTTCACGCCTATTGGATCCTGTGCTTCGAGTCTGCAACCTAGAGGAGCTTTTGTTGCCTGCCTGAGTCCACGCAGAGCTGAGTCTAAACCCTGCTCAGATGTGTCCCTGCTCCCCCTCTCACTTCCACTCTGCTCCCAGTCTGCCTCTCCTAATCTATGGCAAATCTTTGAGGCTGTTCAGTCTGCTTTCAACTTCTCTCTTCTCAGATCCATCCTCCCCACGGTTGCTCGAAAATCGAAAATTAGTTGTCATCAGACTAACTTTACAATGTGCATAATGGACAATGTGATAAAGCAGGACACAGAAAAACAGCTCGTACTGGATGGGAGAAAACCGCCACATTTGCCAGCACTGTGATTGGATACCCAGGGAAGCTCAGGAGGATTCAGTGAAAATCGATTGGAGCCACCCTCCTCCAAAAAGTTCAGGAAGTTGGCCAGATTGTGCTTAAAATAGGGCATTTTCCTCTAGTGGCAATAGCCAACTAGAAAATGTACGGGAACCAACTGTGGTGACTGCCTGGAGCCGAGGGACGCGGCAGGGAGAATGTCCCCATGCCGCTCATTCTCCGGGACTCTGCAGCCAACAGGCTTCTCCGTCTCTGGGGGCAACTCTCTCGGTTCAGGTTTCCTGCTGCCCGGCTGGAGAGGCTTCATCCCAGCCCAAAGGGCCATCTCACCGCTGACCCGAGCCCCCATGTGCAGTGTGCACGTGGCGGCTTGGGTGAGGTGCAACTGGGCCATCTCAGTAGCTGCCGCCAGTGGAAGCAACAAACAAACACAGACCTGATTCCAACAGCACCTGCCAGTGAGTTCCTACCAAAGGCAAGACGGCACCTGCCTCCTGAGTGCTTCTGCCTCGTGAGTGCTCCTGCCTCCTAAATGCTCCCACTGACAGCCACACCATATTGTCTGCCTCCCCCTTCAAAGCCCTCCAGTGGCCTCAGTTTAGACCTCCAAGCCTGTGTCAGGCTGGGCTGTGCCCTGAACTGTGTGCCCGCAGCCATTCCCCACCCACACTCAACCACTGCCCACGGCGGCCTGTGCTGGGGGCACCATCTACCAGGGAGCCGCACCAATGCTGGAGCAGGCCAGAGGGACTGGAGAACTGACACCCCAGGGAGCAGCCTCACAGACGCTGGGGTGTGTGGCTCTGAGGAGCGCTATGCATCCTCTCAGGGTCCCCAGTGACTGAAACCCCGTGGCCCCACTCAGAGCCCTTCTGTGGACTCCCCTCCCCACCCTGTCTCACTGCCCCACTCCCTTGGGGCCTCCTGAGAGACCGCCTCCCAGGTTACTCACAAGCCCTCAACTCCTTGTCTTAGGGTTGGCTTCTGGGTGACCCTTCCTGAGATGGATGTTTCTCGAAGCGTTTTAGCTTCCAAGCCCCCTATGCAGTGGGCTGGGCAAATGCCCTCTTGCAAACGCCAGGTCATGCCCCAGCCTCAGGGAGTAAGTAGATTGTCAGGGCTGAGTCAGTGCCCAAGGTCACACAGCAATTATTAGCTAGAGGCCCAGCTAGAACCAGTGTCTGACTTGGAAACCCTAAGACTGACTTTTTAATAGGTGGAGGCGGAGCCTCGGAACTGAGGGGAGGAGTCAGGCGCAGAGGATGAGAGACCCAGCAGCAGCCTGTGCTTCCTGATTTCTGACGCTCTTCTGATTCCATGTTTGTTCTGGGTTCCCTAAAACAAGGCCAGTCCTGCAGGTGGGCAGGGCGTGTGGTGGGGACGGAGCCTCTCCAGTCCGAAGTCACAGGCCCAGAGTTTTGGAAGGGCCTGGGGATCTTTCCTTGCATCTGGAATTAAAACCTCCCCCGGCTGAGGCGGATGGATCACCTGAGGTCGGGAGTTCGAGACCAGCCTGACCAACATGGAGAAACTCCGTCACTACCAAAAATACAAAAAATTAGCTGGGTGTGGTGGCCGTGTGCCTGTAATCCCAGCTACCCGGGAGGCTGAGGCAGGAGAATCGCTTGAACCTGGGAGGCAGAGGTTGTGGTGAGCCGCGATTGCACCATTGCACTCCAGCCTGGGTAACAAGAGCGAAACTCCATCTCAGAAAAAAACAAAACCAAACAAAACCCTGCCCCTGGGGAAGCTGTGTCTATGCGGCGGAGTGAGCACAGCCGTGCTGGGAACCTGGGCCCCGGCCTGGCTGCCTTCCGATGTCCCGGGGTTAGCTCTGAGAACTCAGGCTGCTCCCAAAAACGGGGGATTGCAGCCCAGAGATGCAGGCCCGGCGGGGGCGGTGGAGGGCGCCTCCCTCTTCCACATTCTAGCTTGGAAACACATTGGCAACCACAGGGAGGCCATCAGCAGAGCCTGCATTTCCAGGCAGACAGTGTGGAAGGAGACCCATGCTGAGCCTTTGATTAGAAAACAGACGCCTGGGGCGGGGCTGGGGGAGGGTGTCCTCAGACCCGTCTCCTGGGGCCACTTCCCCATTCCTCCTGGCAGTTCCTGGGACATATTGTGCGTTTATGTTGCAGATGAAAGTGTCGCACTGTCTTTACTTTAGAGAGAAGACATTTGAAACAGTTGCCTTTCGACCAGAACCCGCTACTGCACTTGATCCAGGTCCCCTTTGGTGTGGCTGCAGGTGCTTTCCTTCTGACTTCTGGAGCAACAGCTAGAAAATAAAATGGCTTGTGTGCCTAATTGCTTTGTTCTTTTAAACCTATTAGGCTGGTGCAAATGTAATTGCGGTTTTTGACATGACTTGCGATGGCAAAACCGCAATTACTTTCGTACCAACCTAAATGTTTGGGCTTTGGAGCTATTTTAGCCACCTCCCAAACCTGCTGGCATCATTAATAAATCCCCTTATTCACGTGACCGTAATTCACATCCTCCTTCTCACACTTGCTTTCCTGGCGTGCTGGGAAGGGAGAGGGAAGCATGGGGTGGAGACACCACAAGGGCACAGAGAGCCCAGGGTGGAGACGCCGAGATGGCAGAGGCGCCTGCTGCGGGCTGTGTGGGCTGCGGTTGCTGCCTGGAGTCCTCCAGTCACAGAATGAGCTAAACGATTCTTGAAGTTCAGTTATTGCATTTTAATGACTTAATATCTTTGTTTAGCAGCAGAGCTCTCCAGACTGGGGCTGGCTGAGACACAGCCTGGGCTGGACCGAGCAGCTTCCAGAGGAGAACAGACAGGTGCCACGTGGTCAGGGGAAGCCCCCTGGAGTCCAAGGTGGCCGTGACTGTGGATGCCCCATGGTGAGCCTGAGTCCAAGGGAGCAAAGAAGGAGAGGACCTGTTTGACTGTGTTAAAACAGTAGGAACGTTCTGAAATCACAGAATTCTTATGAGAAGAACTCGTCATCCAATACCCAACAGGAGCTGCTCCTGCCCCCGTCTTCACAATTGAGGGCTCCGTCCTCTGTGATCCTTGATAGATCAACTCTAGGGTTTCGGACGTTCTTGGTAGAGCGGAACGTGTTTGCTGTTTTTCCAAAAGCTGTTTTTTAATGACATCTGCAACACACAACACACCTTCTTTTAAACCGCAGTGAAAACTTGATTGCAAAAATGGGCCTCGCTGGAATTTTACATTTCTTCGGATACTTTTCAAAGCCCCTCTGTTTCTCCACCTTTCCTTTCTCATCTGGTCTCAGCCGGCACCGCGTAGCACAGAGGTGGACCGATTTCCTCAGGACACCACAGCCAAGGGTTGGAAAACCAGGTTTCCTGAGTTTCAGTTCAGTGTGCCATCCACGACTGTAGTGACAGGCATTGTGTCTTTCTCCTTAAGAAAAAAATAAAAATATAGATAAATCACTGCTTTCAGGTGAAGGATTTTAAAAAGCTTGCAATATCTGTCGTCATTTTTATCTGAAATCATAAAGATGTGAAATTTGTGGGCTGACATGTAAATGTGCATCTGAAAAGCTCTTGCACACAAGATGACAGGGTTGATTTCTGGCTTTGGTGTCCCCAAACCTGAGCACAGGCAGTCCTGTGGCTGCCTGGTGGCCGTCATGCCCCATGAGCTGGGGACACCGGTGTAATTCCTTCTCTCCTGGTGGCCCCTGGCTGCAGCCCTTGGGGACCTGGCCTTCTAGCTGTGCCCGTACTCTCCTCCCCAACTCCTGCCGCGTAGATGGGGACAGTGGGGCGAGTAGCTGGTCCCTCTTGACACCGTCCTATGGCCTGAATTTACTGTGTGAAATCATCGCTTTCGAGTCCATTTTGAAATGTCAAGGAATGAGAATAGCCTTGAATATTTATAAATGTTGGGACCCACTTGCAGGATATCTTAAAGGGGAAAGACGTCAAATGCAGAGATATGGAAGGAGACTGCCTTGTGCTTCTTTAAATAGAAAAGGTGCTGGCAGCTGAAGTGGCAGTTTCAGGGCTTCCAGGGAGAGCTCTTTTCCTGGCGCCTGCTAAATGTTAATCTAGAGTTGGGCATGAGCGTGAGGCGGCAAGGCGCAGCCCTCTACCTTCCTTCCATGCCTCCTCCCTCTTGCGTGCTCTAACTCTCCAATTGCTTTAAAATATTTAGAAGGGACATGCTATATTATTTAAAAGCTAGATTGGCTCACTGACCTGGAGGGCTCAGCCTAGTTAGCGGAGAAGCCCCACTGAGGCACAGGCGTGGTATGGCAGGGGGCTCAGAGGCACTTGACTTAGGAAGCAGGAGAGGAAAGGGGTGGCCACAGAAACTCTGAATTCTTGGTCGAGGAAGATGACTTTGTTTGGGAGAAACTAGTTCTCAGAATATGCAGCATTCAGATATCAGAGGTATAACTTTCAGTTTGTTCCTGAATAATTGGCCAATGAAGAAAGCTAGAACAGAGGAGGTTAGGAGCTGTGCAGGCCTGGGCGGCCTTCAGGAGGGGGAACCAGTGACAGCATCGCTAGGCTTGTGCTCTGTGCCAGGCATGCTCCATGCACTCACTTGTTGATCTGTGACGAGGGGCCACAGAGCGGGGAGACGGGCACCCAAAGCTGAAGGCTCATGTGTGGTGGAGCCGGGACAAAGCCGAGGTTACTGTCTCCACAGGGGGATCCCTCGGTGGGCATCTGTGCAGCTCACCAACTCTTGCTGGCACTGCGCCTCCAGGCCACAGCAGGATGACATTCCCTGTCCCTGAAAATGTTAGGGGTGGCCACGTGACTTGCTTTGCCAGTGAAATTGGTGAGAAGTGACCTGGTGGAAACTTTAAGAGCTAGTTTCTGACTTGCTACTTCCTGTTCCCACAGCTCAGCAGGAACCAGTTTGTGAGGATGGTGCCTTCCTCAGGGTGGGACCCCAGTGGGGGCGAGAAGCAGCAGGGCCCTAGCCCCCAACAGTGGCTTTTGCGTGATTGAGAAGTAAACCTTTCTTTGTTTTAAGCCCCTAGGATTCAGAGGGATGTTTGTTAATGCAACATAACCCACTTTTCCCTGACTGATACAACACGTAACCTTACACCATGAATTAGAAATACATGTCTGAAGCATAAGAGGCTTAGAGATCATTGGATTCAACCCCCCATTTAGTAGCTGAGGAAATGCAAATGTCCATAATCTTGGCCAACATGCTTATCTGTGACCAGAGCTGTGACGATGGAACCCTCGTCCCTTTGGGAGCGGTCTAAGTTCTGGAGACCTCAGTCTGGCCAGTACTTCCCCCACCACCTCAATAGTCTTGGCCTTTCCTCTCATTTTGTGCCCCTAGAGGAGCCCCCACCCTCCACACCCACCCGTTAGGTCTTTCCCACTTCATAGATTTTCACCTTGGCCTTCCTGCCTTTTCCTCCTTCTAAGCCACAGAGTTGACCCAGTGAGGACTCAGCGTCGGGTGCAGTTCCATGGGGCTGGTTGGGGGTGGAGGCAGAGAGGGTTCGAACCCCTGATGTGTTCAATAGAAGAGCAGAACAGGGAAGTCTATGTCTTCACTGGCCTGAGACTATCTCCAGAAATATGATGGAGGTTCCTGCCCTGCCTCCCTCTTTCTGTCCAATCTCACCAAAACCTCACATTTTCTACAATTCAAATCTGTCTGTCCTTTGTCTAAAATGCAAAGGTCTCCCTCTTGGGTCACAAGGGTCCAAGGATGTCACAGAATTCATGGCCCCGTCAGTGGACAGCAGCTCTTCTGCTGCCCGGACTGCACCTGCAGAAATGCGGACAGTGGTGAGTGGGGCAAGCAGAGCTCGGGTCAGGGTGCTCTCCTCAGCACTCAACTTAGAGAGGGGAGAGAGGGAGGGGCTCAAGCCGTGATGTGGAGCTCACCTGTGGACCATGCAAGGTAGAATGCCCAGTCAACAGGGGGTTGGCAACGGGGGATTTGGGGATCTTCTGTTTACCACATCTGATGCTCGCACCCTCTCTGCCTTCACCCCCAGCCAGCCCAATGGTGTTGCACTGGATGTTGCCAGGTGGTCTCATGGATTCAAATTCTTTCTCAGGTTGAGAAGAGATGCTCTTAGTAACAGAGCTTCATGATGTTGGTTCTTTCTGGGAAACAACTCTTGGGAGGGGAGAGAAAAATTCCATGCAGGCCAGCCACAAAGCATGGGATGTATGGGAATGGGGGACAGAGGTGAGGGAGAGCTGGGCACAGTGCAAAGGCCCTCCAAGATGTGGGTTGGATATGGGGCGAGGGGTCTCTAGGGCAGCCAGTGGTTTGCAGAGTGTGTTGGCAGGGGCTGCAGGATAGACCCCATCTCACAGAAAGGCTAGGAGTTCCTTCTTCCCACCACAGGACAGACTCATCAGAGCTCCAGCTTCCAGGCCAACTGAGGGGCCCAGGCACCACTTTGGAAACTGCTGTGCTAGGAAGAGGCAGGGTCGTGAATGGCGTCTAGTTTAGTCCATGTTAATTAGAGAATATATAATTATGATTGTCATAAACCATGGTATGGTGTTCCTTGTGCTTATTCTGCTTGGAGTTTGTTGAGATTCTTACATCTGTGTTTGTATTTTAAAATTTAATTTGGGAAAACTTTTGGCCATTATTTCTTCAAATAGATTTTATGTCCTCTCATTCCTGTCTTCTGTGACTTCAAGTATCTGTGTATTAGATACAATGACCCTTAAGTCACTCAAACTCTTTTTACTTTTTTTCATTTTCATATGTCTATTTTCTCTCTGTGATTAATTTTAGATAGTTTTAATTGCATTTTCCTCATGATATTTTCATCTGCCATATCTAATTTGTTATTAATCCCACTTAGTATGCATTTTATGTCAGGTATTTTTTTTTTTAAAATTTCCACTTTGTATGTTCCATTTACCTCCTCATTATGTTCATACTTTCATTTATATTCTTGGACATATCTTTAATATTTATCATTGCTCTTTTCAGATCCTAACTGGCTATTTTTATCACTCTTGTCATTTTGGGATCTGCTTCTATTGTTTTATTTTTCTCCTGGTTATGGGTAATATTTGCCTGTTATTTCACATGGCTGATGATTTTTGATTGGGTGCTAAACACTGTTTTTCATCTTTGAGTGCTGATTCTGTTGGATTCCTTTAAAGAGTGTAGGACTTTGCTCTGGACTGCAGTTACTTATGGAACCATTTGGCCTCCTTGAGGCAGGCACCTGAGATTTGTTAGTGTAGCCCTTCTAGGATGAATTTGGCCCCATTTCTAAGGTTTGACCCTCTTAGGATTGTACCCAACACCCCATGTATCATGAGGTCTCTCCATTCTCTCTGATGGAAGTACTGAGTAGCCTCTCTGTGTGGGCCCCAAGTGTTATTGGACCTGCACTTTGTAGGGGGTCTTTCTGTGGCTTTATGGAGTCTGACCCATGCATTGCAGTTCACTCCTCAGTCAAGGACTAGTGAGGCCCCCTGAAGTTCTCCAGAGCCCTCTCTGCAGACCTCTCCCCTCTCTGGCATCCTACCCTGCACATCCTCACTGCTTCAACCTCTTCTAGAGAAGAGCCTGGGCTCGGAGCTGGGCCTGTCCTGCACTGGTTCCTGGGAACTGCCTCTAGGCTGCAAGCTGGAAAAAGGGAGGGCTCAGCTCTTTGGTTTCTGCACTCCCCTGAATCACAGGTACCTGCTACCTGTTGTCTAATAGTTGAAAACAGCTATTTCACATATTTGGTTTATTTCATGAGGAGGTCAATTTCCAGAGCACTTAACTCTTCACGATGCATAAGAAGCCAAGTGGGTATAAGGTTTTTGTTATTTAGTTTATCCTTAAAATAACTTTCTTTTTAGGCCTGTCTTGTCAGTCCATTTACTCATCTTAAAGATCAAAGAGTACAGTGTGAAGGGGACCTGCCTCCACCCTGCCTCTCTCGGCTCTGGGCTGTGATTCTCTGCGCAGACCACGTTGCACGTGGCCATTTGCCTGTCTGTTTCCCTTGTTGGGTGGTGATGCTCTTGGAGAATGGGAGCCAGAACTCGTCATCCTGGGACCACACAGCTAACCGTGACCTGGCCCCTAGTAGCAGTGAGTATGTGTGTGTGTCCGTGTGTGCACATGTGTAGGAGTACATGATAGACATGTGGGTGCTTGTTTAAAAGCAACCCGAGCCTGAGGTAGGGACTGAGAAAGAGCAGATCCTCCCATTTCCATGCAGCCCCTTCCCTCTCCCATGGGTGCTTCAGCTCAGCTCCCAGCTGTGTGCCAAGCAGCAGAATGTGCACCTGCAAACTCTCTGCCCCTTTTCCCTTCTTCATAAAACAAGTCCTCTTAAAGGAGGAGATTAGATTCACTCCAGTAACACGAAGGGCTTCACTGGATGATCAGCTTGGCAAGGAAGATGCTAAGTTAAGTTTTGTGGGATGGTGCCGTGACCTATATAGGGAGGCCTCCGTCTCTGCTGCTGGGACTGTGCTGCCCAGGAGGCTGTAAGCATCGACAGGGAGGATTAGAAGCATGAGCTCCACCTGGATTTGCCTCCCTGCGGTCACAGAGCAGAGTGTGGGGCTTCCGTGTCCCTGAAATGTCCACCCGATGAGCTCATAAACCCATGGTGTCCTCCTGTGGCACTCCCTGGGTTCCTTGGGCGGGGGCTGCTGACCATCAGCTTATAGGCCTCGTCCCCAAGGTGGGGTTAGAGGGAATAAACGGGCACTTGCTTCCCTCAAGGTCAGAAGGCACAGCTCTGCTGTGTGCCACACCTCAGGGGAGATGGGGGTGGGGGGCTGTGGTGCCTGGGAATGAGCTTGCAAACCAGAGGGCAGTCGTGAGCTCTGATGTGGTCCCTCAGGAAGCCTGCAGAGTCAGCGCTGAGTGTGCTGGGTCAGCACTACCTGGCTGAACTGTTTCTGGCTCACACAGAACAGCAGCCGCCACACCGGGCATCCTGTAAGGGCAGCTCACTCACTCCCAGATAATGAGGAGGAGCCTGAGGCCCAGAGGGAGGCCACAGTTTGCACAGTCTTCAGGGGAAGCACTGAACACCAAATTCACAGTCATGCTCCAGGTTCTTGGGTGACGAAAGGTGAGAATTTAGAGAAACTGTCAAGGCCTGCCTGGTTATTAGACCAAAAGAATCACATTCTACATCAAGATGGAGATGGGAACTTTCATCTGTCCGTCCATCCATCCATCCACTCATCCATTCACTCACCCATCCACTCACCTATTCATCCATCCACTCATCCATTCACTCACCCATCCCATCACCTATCCATCCATCCGTCCGTCCGTCCATCCATCCATCCATCCATCCATCTATCCATCCATCCACTCACCCATTGCATCACCTATCTATCCATCCATCCATCCATCCATCCATCCATCCATCCATCCATTCACTCACCCATTGCATCACCTATCTATCCATCCATCCACCCATCCATTCATCCATCCATCCATCCATCCATCCATCCATCCATCCAATTATTCACTCCTTGATTTCCCTCACATACTTATTAAATGCCTGCTATGGACCAGCTGCTATTCTAGGACCAGATAGGTATCAAGCAAGAGGTAAAGAAGACAGATAAGTTTTCTGCCTTGCCAAGTTTCCACTGAATTTTATCTTCTCATAGGAAAAGCAAAGCAAAACACCAACAGCCACCATCACTGTTATGGAACAAATGTGTCCCACAAAACACATGTTGAATCCCTGATCCCCAGTGTGATATTTGGAGATGGGGCCTTTGGGAGGTGACTGGGGTTAGAGGAGACCATGAGGGAGGGGCCCTAACCATGGGACTGGGCTTCTTATAAAAAAAGACATCAGAGTGTGTTTTTTCTCTTTTTCTCTCTCTCCCCTCTCTCTTTCCCCACCCCCTGCCTTGCTCTGCCTCTCTCTCCCTCATCTCCCTCGTGCACACAGAGCAGGTTCTGGGAGCACCTGGCAAGGAGAAGGTGGCTGCCTGCAATCAAGAGAAGAACCTGCCTCTTCCAGAACTGTGAGAAACAAACTTCTGTTGTTTAAGCCTCTAGTCCATGGTATTTTGGTGGTAGTACGAGCCGACTAACGCAACCACCAACAGCAACTAGGACACAATATGAAGGATTTTTATTTCCTAGAGCAAAAAGCAGCCCAGGCGGGTAAACGCGTTTATTGACATGGATGAATGTGCATCTCAGTTTCAAATTCGGTTTCAAAGAGCATCAAAGAGATAAATCCATAGCTTCTATCTGGTTAGCAACCTTTTAAAGAAGCAACTTGCTTACATGGAAGCATGGCCTGTGTCTTTCACAGAATGGCACGAAGCTCCTGCGGTGCCCTGTGCTGTGGCCACTGGGTCTTCTGGGAAAGTCCCTGAGCCTCATCTCAGATCCTGTTCGACCTTCATTGATCTCTAAATGGTGGATGTTTTCTTGCTTCATGTCTTTGCAGAGCAGTGATTTCTCAGCGGGGAGGAGGTGGTGATCTCCAAGTGCTCTTTTGTCAAGTGAACTCTGGAAGCCAAACATGATGACCTGCCAGTGTCTTGATGCCATGAGCCGATGGCCAGCAAAGAGCTCTCAGGAGTCCCCTCGCTGCTCAGCAGACTGGGATTTCAGGTTTGGGTTTCAGGGCTCGGAAAGCGGTCCCAGGGCTCGTCTGGCTCAACATCTTGTTTTAGCCATGAGGAAATCACAGGAAAGGAAAAGGGTTCCCAAGGGTCCCTGCTGTGTCTTTTTTTCTTTTCTTTTCTTTTCTTTTTTTTTTTTTTTGAGACAGAGTTTTGCTCTTGTTGCCCAGGCAGGAGTATAATGGTACAATCTCAACTCACCACAACCTCCGCCTCCAGGGTTCAAACGATTCTCCTGCCTCAGCTTCCCAAGTAGCTGGGATTACAGGCATGCGCCACCACGCCCACTAATTTTGTATTTTTCATAGAGATGGGGTTTCTCCATGTTGGTCAGGTTGGTCTCAAACTCCTGACCTGAGGTGATTTGCCCGCCTCAGCCTCCCAAAATGCTGGGATTACAGGTATAAGCCACCGCACCCGGCCTCCTGCTGTGTCCTTCTAAGTGAGAAGTGCACTGCGTTTGGCTCAGATCATCAGTGGGGAAGTTGGATCCCTGGCCTACCTCTGTTCCTAGGAAGAAAAGGCCACATCCCTTCCCAGGACACCAGGACCAGCAACTCCTGGCAGTGGCCTCTTGGCTGCAGTCTTTTCTGAAAAACACTTCCAGCGTCCTCGGCTTGAGGTCAGGCTGTGCAAGGGAGGCAGTGCCCTGTGGGTCCCCAGACGACGTGGAAACATCAGCCTTCAACCCTCAAAGATGAAGCATTCCCATGGGGCCGGTCAAGAGGGGCTTCTGGCCCTCAAGGGGTGAGGGTGTCTGTTTCCCCTCTTGCCAGAGACCATTTTGAAAAGTCTCACGAGACTCTCTGAGATCTGCATTTCAAGCTCCAAAAGGTCTTTGTGAACAGTTTTCATCAGTTTGGTGCTAATGAAGCTGAGTTTGGAGATCTCAGGGCAGTCTCTGCCCCTGGGCATCTGCTTCCTGTGCTGCTGCACTCTGAGGTCTGTAAGAGGCATGCTTCTCAGAGGAGAAAGACCATGTGAAAAGCAAAGTTGGAGGGAGAGCCCGGTGTGCATTCATGCAGGCACACAGGCGATGGCGGGGGCCCAAGGTGGCCTGGGGATTCTCTCCCATCCCACCCCACGGCAGATGCTTTGAAAACCCCTCCCCTTGAGAGTGGGAGACCCTGTGAATATGACAGAATGGCATTCTCATGATTAGGTGACGTTCAATGGAAAAGAAGATGGGATTTTGCAGATGTGATTAAGGTTTCTAATCCATTGGCTTTTAGTTAATCAAAAGAGAGATTATCCTCGTAGAACTCATCTAGCCAAGTGAGCCCTTAAAGCTAACGTTTTCCAACTGGTCTTTTAAAAACCTGTCAGCCATATGTTGGCAACTGTCCCTGGCGGGGGGCACAGGGTAAAAACCCCAAGAGGTGAGCATGGCCCCAGAACACAACCACCAAGAGAGTTATGGTCATTAAAAACGGAATGATGTCAACAACGTGAACTATCTTAGAAGAAGACCCTGAGCCTTAGATGAGAGGGCTGCCCAGCAGGCACATCTAATGCCCTGGTCAATGGTGGAAGACCAAATGTGTCCCTCCTGAGAGCAGGAACACAGCAATCAGTCCCCTCCCTGCAAGCCTCAGCCTGGCGAGGCCCTAAGAAGAGGACCCGGGTAGCTCAGACACGGACTCCTGACTCACAGGGACTGTGTGATATTCAATGATATCATATTATTCATTCATATTATTATGTAGCTGTATAGTAATATCATAAACATTCATTCATATTATTATGAATGTTTTTGAATTGGCTTTTGTTGCTCAGCATAATTTCTGCAGATTCGTCCAAGATTTTGTGTAGGAAGAGGTGGTTCATTTTTATTGCTGAGTAGTTTGGAGGTGTGTGTGCACCGCAAGTTTCTTTAACTGCTCGCCCATGAGTGAATGACATCTGGGCAGATTCCAGGTTTTGCCTACTACCAATAAAGGTGCCGTGGAGGTTCATGTACAGGTTTTCGTGTGAGCATAACTTTTTACTTTTCTGGGATAAATGCCCAAAAGTATAATTGTTAGGCCATGTGACGATTGGAGTTTAGTAAGAAACTCCAGTTTCTTATTTGCCTGTTTTGAGTGGCTCTACCATTTTACATAACTACCAGAAAAGGCATCAGCCTCTGCCTCCCTGTCAGCATTTGGTAGTGTCTTAGCCATTCCAATATCTGGTCCCGTACTGTGATTTTGACTTTGCATGTCCCTGACAGCCACTGATATTGATCCTCTTTTCCTGTGCTTCTTTGCTATAGAGCTCCTTGCTGTCATGGGTTCCATCTTCCTTGGTAGACTGTTCGTGTCTGGTGCCTATCTTCGCATTAAACAATTTGTTTTTACGTTGAGTTTTGAGAGTTCTTTATCTATACTGGATACTAGTCATTTGTTGTATAAGTGGTTTGCGAATATTTTCTCCCAGTGTGTAGTGTGTCTTTTCATCCTCTTAATGGAGTCTTTCTCAGAGCAAAAGCTTTTAATTTACCAGCAGCCAAATTCAATCAATGATTTCTTTTATGAATTGTGCTTTCAATGTCAAGTCTAAGAACTCTTTGTCTAGCCCTGGATCTTGAAGATTTTCTCTGAAGTTTCCCAGAAACACTTTGTGGTTTTACATTTTACATTTAAGTCCATGAGGTGTTTTCAGTTAAATTTTGCGTTAGGAGAGGGACTTCAGTCAAGGCTCTTCTGGTGTTGGCCTGTGGGTGTTCAGTTGCTCAGCATCATCAGTTGAGACCCTGTCTTTCCTCTGCTGTGTTGCTTTGGCAAAAATCAGTTGGACATATACTAGTGGGTCCATTTCTGAATTTTCCGTTCTGTTCCATTAGTCTGTTCCTCTGACAACATTGCCAAATCTTGATTGCTGTAGCTGTATAGTAAGTCTTGAAATTGGATAGACTGGTTCCTCCCAATTTATCCTGTATTCAAATTTTTTTTTTGCTATTTTCATTCCTTTTTAAAATATATATCTACTGAAATTAACATGTTTATATCTACAAAAAAATCTTGCTGTGATTTTTATGAGATTTGTGTTAAACTGATTTATCAGTTTGGGCAGAGTTGACGTATTTACTATGCACAGTCTTTCAACCTCTAAACATAGCATGTCTCTCCACTTGTCTAGATCTACTCTGAATTCTTCCCTACATGTTTTGTGGTTTTCAGCTGTTAAAGCGAACTAAATATGGTCTGAGAAGGACTCTGTACTTGTATATTTGAGTCCTTGTGGATGAATTGCAACCTAGCTTAATAGGTAGACAAGACTGAAAACCTAACTTAGGAGTATGCATCTGTAATGCATACTGAGTCTCAGCATGAGCTGAGTCTTGGCCAGTCCCAGCAGGTGTACTTCAACCACTCATACACTGCTGAGTAAACAATCCAGCTGTTCTGTACTTCACACTTCCGATTTTTGTACATCATTTCCTTTTTTTGTTTTTGTCTGTAAATCTTCTACCATGTGGCTGCATTGGAGTCTCTGTGAATCTGCTGCGAATCATTCATAGCTCAGTTAAACTCCTTTAAATTTAATTTGGCTGAGGTTTTACTTTTATCACAGCAGACAAGTGTGTACATGAATTCACAGATTTACACCTAAAGATTTCAGGTTTAGAGCACTGGTCAATGGTACTGTTGCTAATTTCAGTGTTTATGTATTCATTGCTTATGTATAGAAATACAATTGATTTTTGTATGTTTATCTTGTATCCATCCTGTGGCCTTGCTGAACTCACTAAATAGTTCTAAGAGTTTTTTGTTTGTTTGTTTTTGGTAGATTCCTTGAGATTTTCGACATGGAGAGCCACGTCATTTGCAAAGAGAGATAGCTGCATTTCTTCCTTTCTCCTCTGTATTTAAAACATTCATTTTCTTCCTCCCTCTCTGTCTGCCCCTCCCATTCTTGCCTTATCGCTGTGGCTCAAACCTCCAATAGGAGGCAGTATGAAAGCAGTGAGGGGACTCTTTGCTTTGTTACCGCTCTTAGGAGGATGGCTTTCAGTCTTTCACCACTGAGTATGACATTAGATGTAGGTCTATTTTTACTTATGTTCTTTGAGTTAATTCTGCCTTATCCCTAACTTGGTGAGCTTTATAAAATCATGAATAAGTGTTAAATTTGCCAAATGTTTTTTGTGCATCAATTGATATGATCATATGATTTTTCTTCTTTGGCTTGTTGCAGGGTGGATTACATTTCAAACACTGAACCAGCCTTGCATGCCTGAAATGAATCCCACTTGGTCATGATGCGTAATCCTTTTCACACATTGTTGAATTTGTTTCACTATTATTTTGATAACAATTTTTGTGTTTAAGTTGATGAAGATATTATCTGTAATTTTTGGGGTATTGTTTCATCTTTTTACAAATCAGGGTAGTAGTATTACAGAACATTTGGGAAGTGTTCCACCCTCCAATATTTTCTGGGAAAGATGGTGTGGAATTGGTGTTAATTCTTCTTTAAACAATTGGTAGACGCATCCAGCAAAAACCATCTGGGTCTGGAGGGTTTTGTTTGTTTGTCTGAAGTTTTAAAAATTTCGGATTTTTAAAGGCTGAGCTCTTAGCATTTCTGGATTGTTGATCTCAACTTGCTTGCTCAGGCCAGGCTTCAAACTTGGAGTGGGCATGGGAGAGGGCATGGGGGGGTCTCATCCTCGAAGACAAGCCTTGTCAAACCCATTGCCCTTGGGCTGCATGTGGCCCAGGGTGGCTTTGAAGGTGGCCCAACACAAATTCATAAATTTCTTAAAATATTATGAGGTTTTTTTGTGATTTATTTTCTTTCTTTCTTTCTTTCTTTCTTTCTTTCTTTCTTTCTTTCTTTCTTTCTTTCTTTCACATCAGCTATTGTTAGTGTTAGTATATTTTATGTGTGGCCCAAGACGATTCTTCTTTTTCCAACATGGCCCAGGGAAGGCAAAAGCTTGGACACCCCTGCTCTAAGAGTTCACCATCAGGATGGGGCAGTGGCCTGTAAGCAACTGTCTGGAGCAGCCAGAGGGAGAGAGAGGGTTTAGAAAGGGCTCAGGGAACTAGAATACATGGATGCAGAGGCGGGGCCCTGAGACCACAGGGGCAGAACCTGGAGTGATGCGGACACAAGCCAGCGAACAGCAGGAGCCTCTGGAAATGGAAAGGGGTAGGAAGGAAGGCTCTTTTCCTGGAGCTTCCGGGGCCTGGCCCTGTTGCCAACTTGGCTTAGAGCTCCTGGCCTCTAGGGACATGCAGGTGTAAATGGGCACTGCTTCCCGCCACCCGGTTCCTGGTAATTCATTACAGTGGTGCAGGAAACTAGTGCATGCGCCTAGTACAGCACTCTCCCGGCCCCACCTGTTCCCTCCTGGTTGATCTCCAAGGAGACAGTGGAGGGCAAGGGTGCCCATCTCCATGCGTTCACAACTTTACTTGTTGGTGCATTTGTTCTGAACACAGGCTGTGGGGTGAGCAGTGGGCTGCGGGCTGAGTGGGCAGGGTGTCAGGGAAGGGAGAGACATAGGAAAGACAGAGAGAGAAGCGTCAAACGTGGCCCCAGCTTCCAGGAGTGGGTGTTTGCTAGGGAGGGAAGACAAAGGCAGAGGTAATTAGAAGACAGAAAGAGGAAGGGTGAATGCTGAGTATGTGCCTGGAACATAATGGGCTGGTGCCCCAGGGCGTGCTGGGAGAGTGCAGCCCTGGGCTCTGCTCTGTGGGTCTGAGGGGGTCACCCGCGTCCTGCTGGGTGTCCAAGCCCCATGCGGGGCACCTTCTCCCTCTCCACCGGCTGCACCCACACACCATTCGAAGCTGATTCCTCCTCAGTCCCATTTTGTGCACTATGCACAGTGAATAGCGGCGCTGCTCCTTTCTGAAGAATATTCCTTTTTGTGTTTCTTTTAATCAAAAGGGATTGTGGAGGCCTTTTCATCTTCAGCAGGGTAAAAAACCCTGAGGACTCCCAACACCACAGCAGCAAGGGATGTCTTCCCTCGTTAGGGAGCTGGAGCCTGGCTCTTCAGCTCCTTAATGACCAAGCTCCCTGCTGCCCGGCATGAGACCACGTCATTGCATCTTACAATGCAAAAAGTAAGTTTAACAGAAACTTAAACGTACTTTACCATTTCTTAAGTAATCCTTAAAATGTTAACTCTGGAACCTTCAAATTCAGCAAACACGAGGAGGTGCTGGCTCAGACCGCAGCCGCTCAACCCCAGAGAGCGAGTGTTCCAGCCCCCAGCCCGTTGTGAGTGCGGCTCTGAAGAGCTCCGAGTTAGGGAGCTGCATTTAAATGGTGTGTGGGAAGGACCTGACGTCCACTCTCCTTCTGAAAGTTCTCCCCAGCTTCTTGATTCTGTGTGGTTGGACGACGCTTTCCTTCTTCCTGGTCCACCAGCACCCCTTAGCTTCTTCTTAGTCTCAGTCTCTTCCACATAAATGCTTTTCCTGACTTTCTTCTGCCTTATTTTCCCCAGGGCCTCCCTCCACCCCGGTCCTGAGGCTGCTGCTGGGCGTGGCTTCTTCCTCTGGTCTCAGGGTCTTCACCTGCACCTTTTCCTGGAAGGCTGCAGCCACCCAACCCCCGTCCAAGGCTGCTCCCTCTGATGTGGGCTGCACACTCTAGTTCTGCATGGGGTGGGGTGTCCTTGCCACCCTCAATGGCTTGACCCATTCCCTGTGAGCTGTCGGAGGCCCCCTGTGAGGTAGGGGGCAGGACTCCACCCTAGAGGCGGGCTCAGACGCGAGACCAAATTGAGGACTAGCTAAAACAGGGATGGGCGGAAGCAGCTTTCTGTAAGATATGCCCACCAGGGTGCCATGTCAGTTCACCATCGCCATGGCAACACCTGGGGTTTCTGACCCTTTCCATGGCACCAACCTGATGGCCTGGAAGTCACCACCCTTTTTCAAGAAATTTCTGCCTAAACCACCCCTCAATTTATATATAATTAAAAGTGGGTATAAACAGGACTGCAGACCTGCCCTGAGCTGCTGCTCTGCACACCCTGCCTGTTGGGCAGCCCCGCTCTGCAAGGAGCAGCACCTTGGCTGCTGCTGTGCCCTGCTGTGTTGATAGAAGTCACTGTCTAACACCACCACCTCCCCCCAAACTCTTTCCTGGTCGAAGCCAAGAACCCTCCTGGGCTAAGCCTCAGTTTTGGGGCTCACCGGCCCTGCATCCCTGGGTTCCCAGGACAGACCCAGCGTGGGGCGGATGGATGGGTGTGGTTAATTGACAGGACAGGACACTTACAAGCCCACATGTGCATTCGTGATACCGACACACACATCATCCCCTATTTCAGGTTTACTTAATTTTTCCTCCTTCTGGTAACAAAAATTACAGTGTCATTTTGAAAAAATAATCAAGGGCAAAACATAATATGAGTTTCAGGAACACTTTAAAGAAAATTATGTATTTAAAAAAAGGGAAGGAACTTCTCTCAAGAAAAAAAAATAACCATTGGGGATAAAGCAGTATTCTTAAGAGACTGAAAAGTAATTGAGCAGAAAATTACACCTTCCATATGGCATTCTTACTTGGTGAATTCAGAATACTGGAAACAGCCCCAGAAAAGGGAGGTGTTTGCAGGAGAAAACGACAAAAGCTACAAACACAATTATCACTGTGATTATGGGCAGGAGTGACCGCGGAAACACGCAGGCTTCCTGTTCTGAGAAATGTTCGAGACGACGATACAAAACATCCCGTCTGCAGGCTGGGTTTGCTGTTTGCACAAGAGCTGAATATTCGTGGACAAATCTGTCTGTTTTTAAATTGTGCCTTTTTTCGAGAGGGGGGTGTCCTATAAGCTAATTCCAGAGAAACCTCATTCTGCTTGTTGCTAGAAGTGGAGTCTCTGTGCAGCCTGCGGTCTCTGTTTCTCCAGCCTGATCCCTTCTCCAGACACAGAATAAATCAGCTGGGAATGCCCCAGAAAGTGGCCCTTCCCAGAGGGATGGAGGGTAGGGGCACGTTCTGGCTCAAGAGACAGACCTGAACATGCCCCCATCCTCCATCCCTCTGGGAAGGACCACTTTGAACCTCCTCAGTTTCCTCATCTGTGAAATAGGAATCATGAGCACCCACACCAGCACCTGCCAGGAAGAGCCATGAGCAGAAAGAAAAGGAGCCCTTAAAAGAATGTGTGCTCAGAAACCGAGAACCCCCGGACACACCCATTCCCACCCGACCTCCACTCCCCACTCCAGCCTCCACCACCCACCCTGGTCCTCCACCTTACATGCAGCAAAAATGGGCAGGGGGCAAGAAAGTCCCTGCCTGGAGGCCTGGGCCTTGTTGCTGCCCTGCCGGAGAGCTGCACCTGCACCTGCCCGCTCCCTCATGAGGGTCTGGGGGGTGGATGCCGCCTGAGCCCTGGCTCCCCCCGGGTGGATGTGCCGCTGCCCCTCCTGTCTAGTGGGGTCACTGCCTGGTCATTACAGATGTGACTGCAGCCAGTGATTGGTCAGACTGGGGGTCCCAGGTCGCATCCACTTGCCCTGATTCCGGAAGACTCTGAGGAGCTGCCCAACTCCGGACTTCCCCAGGGGATCGGCTGGGACCTTTGCTGAGGCTGCCTCTTCCTTCTCTGCCCCCAGGTCCTCCCTCTATTTCCACATTGCTGTGGAGCAAAGGTGGCTTCTCCGTTAACTTCCATGGCAGACTTGGCTTCCGGGGAGCCTGGGCAGCAGCTGGTCCATGCACCACGTTGGTCCTGTCTCCACAGCACCCCTTCCTTCCTCCTCACCCTGCTCGAGACTCTCCCTAGACTCATTGCCCCCACCTCTGCCCCCTACGAGGGTGCAGACCCCACCCTCACGTCTGGTTTTATTTACTGGGGTCTCAGCAGAGCCTGGCACATAGCACTTTCCCAACAAATATTGATAGAAAAAATGACACTCTGGGTCTTGTTTTACACATTTTTTAAGGTTTTGCTATGTTCAAAGTTGATGTCATGCTCAATTATTTATTATCTTGCCACTGGCCATTTTAACGATGTTGCAGTCTATTGGGGGCGCTCTCACAAAGTCCCACAGGCTGGGTGACTTCTAAACCACAGACATCCCTTTCTCACAGTTCTGGAGGGTGGAGGTCTGAGGTCAGGGTGCCAGCAGGGTCGGATTCTGGTGAGGGCCTCTTCTGAGTTGCAGATGGCCACCTTCTCCCTGTGTCCTCATGGGGGGCGGTGGGCGGGGCTGGGGAGGAAGGCAAGAGAGCTGCTCGCTGGGTGCCTTTTAGAAGAGTGCCGATCCCATACATGTGGCCCCATCTCTGTGGCCTAATCCCCTCCCCACATCCTCACCTCCCAACACCATCACCTTGGGGGTTGGGATTTCAATCTGGATTTTGGGGGGACACAGACATTCGGTCCATTGCAGTGGTAATTAAGTTTAGCTGCCGAGTTACTTAAAGCTTGGGAAGGAGAAGCAGGCAGGTCCCACCTGGCCCTAGGGTGCAGAGAGGCCGGACTGGGGGGGCTACCATGGTTGTTTTGTCCCCACACTTGAGTTGACATATTGGATGCCTGATTGGAATCAGGTGAGAGGAGAGAGAAACCTTGGTTCTGATCAAATAACAAGTGGATCCCAGGGTGGGAAGGAATAAACCTCAAACCACAAGGGCCCAGTGAACCAGGGAACACACACCGCAGCCTCCGGAAGCAAAGGGGTTTCCTGGGGAGAAGGCAGTGGACACTGATTGGTCAGTATTGCATGTCCAGCTCATGCCAGGTGCACCCGCAGATGACCTCCCAGAATGTTCCCAGGCCATGGAGGCAGCTGGGTGTTGCACGTCCAGCCCGTGCCGGGCGCACCTGCAGACGACCTTCTGGAATATTCGCAGGCCGTGGAGGCAGCTGCTGTGGTGTTGGCTGCACGGTGTCCAGCAGGTGCCTCGTGTGCCCGTCCCGTCATTCCTTTAGACTTGTCTGCAAATTGTGCTCTCCTTTCTACTGTGCGTGTGATGTCAGGCTCTGGCTAGCTCCACCCCTGCTACTGAAGAAATGGATGTGTCCGGCCGGGCGCAGTGGCTCACGCCTATAATCCCAGCACTTGGGGAGGCCGAGGTGGGCGGATCACCTGAGGTCAGGAGTTCGAGACCAGCCTGATCAACATGGAGAAATCCCATCTCTACTAAAAATACAAAATTAGCTGGGCATGGTGGTGCATGTCTGTAGTCCCAGCTACTCAGGAGGCTGAGGTAGAATTGCTTGAATCTGGGAGGCAGAGGTTGCAGTGAGCTGAGATCGTGCCATCGCACTCCAGCCTGGGCAACAAGAGTGAAACTCCATCTCAAAAAAAAAAAAAAAAAAATTAAAAAAAAGGAAAATAAAAGAAATAGACACGTGCTTTGCTTTTGCTTATAGCTTTAAAACTTTCAAAAAAGTTTAAGCTTTGTTGTTCTTTGTTATCTAAAAGGGAAATCAGCCTTCAAGTAGAATGGCCCTGAGACTGCAGGGATCCATGTGTAGCCCTGGCCCTTGACCTCCAACTGGTCCAGCCGGGCCCTCTGCCTTCCAAGGTAAGGCTCTCAAGGCCAATGTGTAGTGTGTGACTCCATGTGGCACATGGCTCCCATGTGGCATGTGGCTTCTGCATGGCGTGTGGATCCCATGTAGTCCCACGTGGTGTGTGGGTCCCATGTGACATGTGGCTCCTGTGTGGCATGTGGATACCATGTGGTCCTATGTGGTGTGTGGCTCCCGTGTGACATGTGGCTCCTGTGTGGTGTGTCTCCTGCGTGGCATGTGGCGACCATGCAGCTGTGGCTCCCTTGTGGCACGTGGCTCTTGTGTGGCAGTCTGGCTGGGTTTGGCAGCTCTGGCCTTTTTTCCTGTTCTCCAGGCTCAGGGCTGGCTCAGGCTGAGACAGGTGAGGGTGGGACTGGGATCAGGGGTCCTGGGGGTGTGTGGGTGGCCTCTGAGGTCTGCCTCATTTCCATCATCTTCTCTTTTTGGTCACTGCTTTGTGTGTTACTGAGAACCATCTACAAGGACAAGAACAGATTCCAGAGAATGCCTCTTTCTGGAGCAGGGAAAGTGCGGGTTCCAGCAGGACTTCAGCGTCGCGTCCTCTGATGAGTCACCCGGCCTGCAGGTTTCAGGGATCCACTTCCAGGATTTCCTGGACTCGACAGTCCCCACAAGCCACATTTCTACAATCGGGAGTCTGTGTCTGTTGAGAAGGGGTGGAGGGAGTTGTATTCTAGGGGTATATGAGGAAAGGCTAAAAATGATAGAACCTGGAGCATAAAAATGGGCTTCTAGAAAATGGTCTAAAGCTAAAACTCTCTCCTGGAAAACTACAAATAAACAGAAAAAAAAGAGTGGAGTGATATTCTCCGGGACCTATTCTCAGAGAAATTCTCTGGAAATGTTTTAAAGCCAAAATAATACTTCATACTACCTTTAATGCAAGCATAACTTGTTTTTTAATGTTAAATAAAATGTCAACTTGCAAAAAAGATTCCGTAGGGACCAAGGATCCTGCTTTTCCCAGGTAAAGGCAACCTGACCGTGTTGGCTGTGTTTTAATTAAACCTGGGCCCTGGCCAGAGGGGCTCCCTGTGCAGGGTTCTCATCAGCAGAGCTCTGTGCTCGCGGGTGAGTGGGAACACGTTCACGGGAAAAGATAGGAATTAAACTGTCTTCCTGGGCGGCCCCGCACTGGTCAGCAGAGGTGAATCCCCTGCCTCCCTCTCTGGAGGGCACTTGGCTGCCCCTCCTCTGCTCTTCCCCTTGTTCCAGAATTTCTAGACTCAGCACTGCAGTGGGACCCTGAGCTGAACAACCCGACACCCAGGCTCTGCTCCAGGGAGGCCTTGATGGTTCCGCTGGCTTCCTCTAGGACACCTGCACCCTGAGTGCGACTCTGCTCCCCAGGAACAGCCCTGGGACCCCAGGACAGGCACTGGCCAGGGAGGTCATGGTCTTGACCAGCTGACCAAGTGCAGGGCACAGCTTGGCTGCCAGCCAGAGACTTTGCCTGGGTGTGTGTGTGTGGCTTCTGAATTTAGGGAGGAATGAGTCTCATCTCAACCAGCTCAGAAACCAGGGCTGCTCCAGCTTTTATTGCAGGAAGATTCTGGAACCTTCCATGACCTAAGGAACGTGCAAATGCAGCAAAGGAAACAGAAGCAAACCGGGACAGACCGAGAAGCCGGACAGGAGAGCTGTGGACCTCCCAGGCTGGCCCTGACGCGGCACGAGGAAGCGCAGCCCGACTAGCAGAGCGAGAGCGCCCAGGCCTGCCCTGTGCCTGCGGGAACCACCTGGGGCAGGCTCCTGTTTCGTGACAGCCGGTGGTCAGGGGCAGCCCTGCGAGGCCCACAGACATGGGTGGAGCTCCCTAAGGAACCCTTGCTGGGGACTCCGGGTACAGAAGGAGGCGTTGGACGCTGCAAGGCCAGTGACCCCTAGGAGCATGCCCAGGAGGTGAGGTGCTGTCCGGACCCTGCCATCGTTTTCAGCAAACCTGCAGAGGAAGAGCCCTGCCCTCCACGCCCCAGCTCCCTGTGTGAAGAGCAGAGACGGCTGTGCACCCGGGAGGCTGGCGACACTCCTGGATGCAGCACGGGGAGGCCGGATACATGGGGTCCAGGGTGTACGCATCCTGCTCCTGGCCCCATTCCTGGCCTGGCTGGCTGACCCTCACCAGCCACTGCACCTGGATGCTCTGGGGGCACCAGACCCAGCCTCTCGGAGGGAAGCAGGGCCAGGACGAGGCAGGCACTAGCCAGGGACTCCTGGAGAAGTGGCCCTGAGAGTGGGGGCCAGCCCGTGCCAGGCTGGGGCTGAGGGTGTTCAGCTCTGCCCCTGGAGTCCTGACCTTTGTGGGGCCAACCCCCAGACCCCAAATGTCCACAGCGTCTACCCCTCCCCAGGGTGCCAAGGATGGCTCAACCCAAGGATAGCAACTGACCTCAGGCTGCTGGTGCCCCGTGGACTCTGACGTGGGCTGTGTGTGTGAGTGAGTGTGTGTGAGGGTGTGTGAGTGTGTGTGTGCAGGAGGGCAGTGCGTGTCTGCTGCCTCCTCGTGTGTGCATGTGTGAGTGTGAGTGGTGCCATGTGTGTCTGCTGCCTCCATGTGAGTGTGCGTGTGCCTGTGAAAGCTGCCTCTGTGCGTGTGCGTGTTTGAGTGTGTGTGAGTGGTGCCATGTGTGTCTGCTGCTTTTGTGTGAGTGTGTGTATGTGGATTATCATGTGTGTCTGCTGTCTCCTTGTGTGCGCATGTGTGTGTGCGTGTGAGAGTGGTACTGTGTGGCCTCCATGTGAGTGGGAGTGTGCGTGTGTGAGTGCTGCCGTGTGTCTGCTGCCTCTTTGTGAGTGGGGGTGTGCATGTGTATGTTTGTGTGTGTGTGTATGCGCGCACACATGTGAGTGCTGCCGTGTGTCTGCTGTCTCTGTGAGAGTGGGAGTGAGTGCTGGAGCGTCTAAACTCCTGGTGCCCTCAGCGGGGACTCTCCTGCCTCCTGTTGGAGGACGCTGGATGGGTGCTGCCTCCGGAAGGGATGAGGGAGCCCGTTCCCAGCCCTGCTTGCACCAGTGCGTGCACACGGACCCCCCTCAACCTTCCCTGAAGTCCAGAAAGGAGGCCTTGCTGGGAATCTTGTGGTTTCCCTTCCACAAATCCCAGGGCTCCTGGAAATCCCAGAAAATTTGAGCAAACCGAGGAACAGACTGTGCCCCCTCTGTGTTCCAGGCTTTCATTCAGTGTCCTCCGAGACTCCGGGCCAGCAAGGAGGAAAGCGTCCTCAGCCTCAGTGGCAGATGTGGAAATGAATGATTTGCTGGAAAACACAGAGCTAGTGGATGTTGGGGCTGAGATCTGAACCTTCGTCAGGTTGAGTTCGCCATGTGTGACTTTTCGTTCTATGACACTGCCGCCTGTGTGTGGGCAGCACCGTTGCCTCCCCAGGCTCCGGGTCACAAGTGGATACAAGGATGAGCCCAGGGGACCTGTGCAAGGTGAGCAGGTAGCACTCAAGGTCAGCACCTAACGTCCCCCTGCCTGCTGGAGGGGGTGTGTCCATGGCCCACCATCTGTGGCTCCCGTCCAGCCTCTGGGGTGTGGGGGGCCTCCGTGGTTTCTTTAGGTCTGTAACCGTCTTTCAGGCCAGCCCACTCTGAGGGACCAGGGTTCCTCCTACACAGATCATAATTTCAGTCCTAGAGTCTCATTCCCAAGAAATATCGTTTAGGACCCCAAGGAACTTTTAACTCACTCAGCCTTTCTTGGAGCCAGTAAATGCAAATAGCTAGCGATGAATTCCTCAAGTTATCCGGGATAAATGATGGCTCTGGAAATGATCTCTCTCTTAAGAGCTGTGGAAATTCGTGCAGTTTGAAGGGAGTCTGAGTTTCTGAGTCTGTCCTTGCAGCACGTCCCCTGGAATGAGGTTTGTGCTCTGCGTGCGTTCATGTTTTAGAGTAGAAGAGAAGCAACACCGAATTAAAGCATGTTACGTCTATGCCTAATAGACAGATTACCAATAAATAATAGGCAGTTTATGTGCCCTGCGAGCAGGCATTTAAGAGGAGGAAAGAGGTGCCGCCTCGCGGTGGGGGAGGACACCTGGGCAGGCAACACGGAGCTGGTGCTAACCCCTTGCCTTCCAGACAGAGTCAGTCTCAACCGCGAAAGTGAGTTGACCCGCCCTCCACTCTGCTCTGCGTGTGGGCTGATTGCTGGGTGTTTCCACTCCAGGCCACCCTGCCGACCTGTCCTTCTGGAACCTGGTCACCATCAAACCATCTTCCCAGCAAGGCTTTCTAAAGGGAGTTCTTAGAATGTGGGATCAACAGCACAGAAATGAGAGCCCATATAACAATAGGGAAACAGCGAGACACGGACCTGGTTTTTGAAGCCGGAATGTGAATTAAGCTCAATTTGGACGGCCTCGCTCGAGATGCAGTAACTCTAAATTAGCTCTAAAGGAAGGACGGGCGGCTGAGATTGATGCTCGCGCCTAAGAAGTAAACCGCGCTTATTGGACGGCCCGAGAAGAATAGATGTTTTATCTTCCCCTTACAGGAAACAGCCCATTAATAGAGGAGCGTTTACTGTCACTTCCTGAGGAATAAAGACATTAAAGATGTTTGATACTTAAAATTATGTTTATGTTGTCTGTGAAAACGTGATAAGTACCACCCATAAAACCAGCAGAGAATGCGTCTTCTGCTAAGTTGCAGATCCAGAGCCTCATCTGGAAAGAGCCCCCATGCGCTGGGACGCCTTGCCTGGGAGATGGCTCCAGCCAGCCGCAGGCGGGGCATCCTGGTGAGGGCCCAAGGGGCACGTCTGCCCCGGCCCACTGGGGTACATCTCCCAGGGTCCTTTCATTGCCCTCCCCTCACCAGCAGGGATCCTGGCCCTGGGAATAGACAGGGAGTCTCCCTGAGTGGGACCCACCCTGCTGCCCGCTCTCAGCTCAATTACTGCGTCTAATCTGGTAACAGACAAGTGCAAATTGCTGTCAGCGCAGCTGCAGTGATCGGGAAGGAGATTCTGAGCATGTTGTTGGAGAAAGCCCTTGCCGGGGTGGCTTTGCCATTTATATGCAGATTTGCTAATGCAGATGAAGGAGGGAGAGATGAAGGGGCCTCGGAGTGCTCTCCTTTCGAGTCTCCTTGAGGTCTTAAGTGATCAAAATGCAAAAACCTATAAATAAGGAGGCAAAAACAAGTATCTGAGCTTTGCTTTAGACAGGAGCTAAGCACGATGCTGCTTCTGTCACCGCGGCGGCATCAGACCGCGTGGGCCTGGGGAGAGCCACAGAAGCTTCCTTTACCTTGGGCTGGAAGGGACCAAGGCTGAGTGACAACAAGCCCATTGTCACAGGACCTGAAAGCCACTCTCACTTGTGTAGCTCTTCATTCATTCATTCTTCATTCATTCATTCATTCATTCATTCGAGCACTGGGTGAGCTTTTCTCAGGAAACAGTCACTCTGCTGAGGGCAGAGACTATAAAGATGATGTGCACCGTTCCCCGCCTGGAGGGGTCTCACAGTGTCCCCTGGGAGTGGTCACATCAGGAAACAAAAGACCAAGTCACGTGCGGTTTGAGGGAGGAGCCAGGGCCCTGGCTGAGCACAGAGAGGGAGCATTTGGGATTTGTGGCAGCGTCGGATTGAGGTTTACGGTGTCCCTTAGCTTATCAGTCAGGCGATGCCTTGCACAGCTCTCCTGCAGCCACCTTGACCCCCCTGGCTCAGAAGGAACCTGTGCTTTGTGGGGGTGCCGGAAGCTGCCCACGGGCCCCGCTCCTGCCCTGCGCTTGGCAGTCAGGAGTTCCCACGTCAGGGGTGTGCAGTGGTGCTGGCGGGGGCAGAAGCTGCTTAGGGCTTTGTCAGCCTGAGCGTGGTGGTCGCCGAGGGTTTTGGGAGGGTGTTGGGTAGGGGTGGTCGAGGGCAGGTAAGGAGCCACTTGGCCCCTGGGGAAGGTGCTGAGGCAGCCAACCTAGATAGACCCAAGGACAAGGGCTGACCATGTGACTTGCTGGGGGACTGCCAGGCTCTCGGGTCTCAGGGCCCGGATCCCTACCCCTGTTTCCCGTTAGCCTCTGTTTCCTCACCTGTAAACAGGGACGTTTTTACTGCCTTGGTCACAAGGTGAGGATTACAGTGCTCAGATACAGCGTCCAGCCCCGAGCTGCTGCACCACACACAGTCCCAGGCTTTGCTGTTGCTACCGGAAGCGGGAGCCCGGAATCTGGGAGCTGGCGCAGCTCCACCGCTGCCGGGATGGATGAGGCTCTGGGGTCACGGGGTCCATGGAGGAAGCTGAGTTTTGCTTCCCATCTCCTTCTGAGCCCAGGGCACACTTAGGTGAGGCCAAGAGAAGGACGGGCCCGGAGCAAACTCCTGGCTGCACGTCCCTGGGAGCCCAGTCAGTTCCCGGCCTGGCCCGGCCTCTGCCTCAGGGGACAGCTGGGGTTCCCGGAGCAATCAGGGCCCAGCTGGAAGGATAGAACCATATGTGCCTTGAGTCCTTCTGACTCTCATTCTTTGTAGGGCCACTTGGGCATTAGGATTTAGCAATCCTTTCCTTGAATTAATCCGTACATAAAACATTTAAATAATAATCTTAAATGTGCAATGACAAGTAATAAAGCTAATTAAGGGTAATCAGGAAGCCTTTATTAACCACAAAGACATCGCGGGAAAATTCTAAGATAGGAAAATAATTGAAAGATCAATATGACGAGGGGACAGGACTCAATGTGACTCTGTAAATCAACAGGGACTCACTTGAAAGTAGAATATTTCACACTCGTAAGGTGAATTAATCTAAGTGTCAATAAGGAAAAACAATTACAATGTGGAAAGTAGCCAAATGTCCCCGCAGGATATGTGAGAACAGAGACCTTGAGGAAATGCTGTCCCGGTGAGGTGGCAAATGTTTGCTGGACTGGGGACCCACCTGGCTGCCCCAGAGTAAGTGGCCATAATAGAGTAATTATTGCAAAACAGGTTGGTAAACTCAGGGCCCATCCATCTTAGTCAGTATCACAGGTCTTAACAAATGGCACCTGGGAAATTAAAATCCCCTCTGACTTCTAATATAAATGACTGATAATTACTGTTCACTTAGGAATTTCAAATATATTTTAGTGTTCTTTGCAACATAACATGAAGTGGCAATTATCAGATCTGGGCTAATGACATATAGTAGTATGTTATTCTGTTGATTTATGGTTTACCATTTCTGAACATTATGTTAATATTCCAAATGCCAACAATTATTTGCAAATCCTATTTTGTAAGATAGAGAAGAAAAGGATGACCCAAAGTATTCAGTAATGAACCAAGTGTCGTGCCCAAAGCTTAGTGACAAACCGTGAGTAGAAAGGTTCATGCACACCGTGCCACGCTCCACAGAGCTAAGTCAGGCCTGTGACCTATGACAGGAGGGGCCGGGCTTGGAAACCTCGGACTGAAACTACCAGCAGGTGACAGGTAACGGGAGCAACCTGTCTCAGAGGGCTCAGACATCGCACCTCACCACCCAGGAAGGAGGGCAAACGAGGAGATTTCAGAGGGGCTACAGCATCCTGTTTGATTTAGCTCGTGAGACAACACCCAGCCAAGTGGCGGTCATCGGGGTATTTCCAAAACACATTTCTCCTTTTGTGAAAGTCAGGCTGTTGTAATAATAGAATCCTGGATTTTTGGCCTGTCTGGAATTTTTGCTACAGTTGCCTGGATGCACCCGCTCTGCTCAGCTCCTCTACAATTTCTCTTCTTATCTGTTTTCTCAAGTGTGTTAGAGGCAGGAAGGCATGAGCCGAAGAGAGGAAATTGTTCCAACTCAAACAGCATCTTACTGTCCAGTGTATGGCTGGCAGTGGTATGAGAAAACCAAGCTCTGGGCTGTCCTGAGAGTCGGCAGCCCTGGAGGAAGCTGGGGCAGGGCCTCTGTTCAGCCAGCAGCAGGGGACTCAGAACCCCTAGTGGGCCATCTGAACATGTGTGTGCACGTGTATGTACACATGTGTGCACACACAAACCTATACATACCATCCAAACATGCATGTACACGTGTAGTTACACATGTGCACACACCTATATCACTTGAACATGTATATGCACATGTACGCACACATGTGTGTACACACAAACACATGTATCTGAATGTGTGTGCACATGTATGTACACATGTGTGCACACACAAACATATATCTGAACATGTTTGTGTGTGCACATGCATGCATACATGCGTGCACAAACATATATTATCTGAACGTGTGTGCACGTGTACGTACACACGTGTGCACAAACATATATATCATCTGAACATGTGTGTGCACGTGTATGCACACACGTGCACATGCAAACATATCTCATCTGAACGTGTGTGCATGTGTACATACATATGTGGGCACATGCAAACATATATATATATCTGAACATGTGTGTGCATGTGTACATACACGTGTGCAGACACAAACATATATAATCATCTGAAAATATGTGTGCACGTGTACGTACACACAGGTGCACACACAAGCATATATATATGCATATGCACACTGATATGTTCATTTATGTATTAATAGATATATTTATATAGATCCGCCTAACTTCTAGTTACGGGTAAAAACTTATTACAAAAGCAAAACACAAGGTAAAGAAGCAAAATTCACAGCCACTGCTGGTTCAAACAGATGCTCTCACTAAACCCTAATGGGGGATCTCACTTTCAAACCATCTTAAAAACAAAACAAACCAAGAATGCAGTCTGTGGTTCATGCAGGTGAATCATAAAGTGTGTCAAGGTTGATGAGCTGTTGACATCAAGGGCAGGTCAGGCTGGAGTGCCAGGATTCGGTGCTGAGAACACCTAGGTACCCATGGCACATCTGGCCTGCCCTGTGTGGCCTGAGGATTCCCCTGCAGGTGGGCCCGTGAGCCCCGGTGTCTGCTCATTATTCTATCTGCCCTCCATCCTGCCAGGATGACGATGTGGGCCCTGGAACGTTGGCGTCATAAGATGGGCCTGGAGGGAAATGGGAGGCGCCAGCCGGGGACAGGGATGGCACCTGCTCTTCAGGGCCTTCTGAGGAGCAAGGGGATGGAGAGCAGTAGGTGATCATGGAGGCTCTGGAACACACAGGGCAGCTGGTCTGGGAGGGAAGGGCTTCCTGGAAGAAGTGGCACCTAGGATGAGACCTGCCAGGACTCGACAGCATTGAGGCAGAGGAAGCGAGAGGGAGGAGAGGAGGGAGCCTGCTGGGGGTCCGCAAAGGCCTGCAGCAAAGGGCAGGATGGGGAAGACCAGCCACGAGAGTCAGCACGTATCAGAAGAGGAGGAGGAGATTTGGACTGAGAAGGAGAAGAAAGTCTCGAACCTAGACGCTTTAGAGTTTTTAAAATTTCAGAACGGAGGAAATACCAGTCAGCCCAAGGATCTGCTAGGGGAGGTTTGCCAGACTCACAATGACCGTCAGCAGATGGCAGGTCAGTAATTGTTTCCCGAACTCAGCCAAAAAGAAGAAAAAAAGCTCTTTCTGATCAAAGGTCATTACGTCGCCACCAAATCTGGGGCCTCCTGCCGGAAGCAGCACAGAGGTGGGAGGCACCCTCGGGCATTCTGTGAGGTACTCTGTCCCCTCCCAGTCTGGGGTGCTTCTCCGTGGGTGGAAAGGACCTGCTCATACCACTTTGCCCTGGCCTGGGACTAAGACGAGTCCAGAGGCCCCAGCTCCTAGTGGCCTGGATGTAGCTCCAGAAATTCTGTGGACACAGCAACTCCGCAGGTTAACTTGTTAACCTCTCTGACTGGGAGAGGTGATGTGCCCACCTCTTTCTCTGGGCACTCAGAGGCAAATGCCAGGAGGCAGGCATGACATGAAGTAACCTGGAAGAAGCCAGCGGCTGGCTCGCTGCTGGAGTGGGAATGCCCGCAAACAGTGGTCCAGTCGGGGATCTTGGGAACCTGAGCAGCACAGGGTTCAGAGGTCAGAAGAGTGGGCTTCCTCCTGGTGGCAAGGAAAGGGTGGCTGATGAGTCCAGGTCAAAAAAGCAAGCTCCTCGCCCCTGTAAGTCTGGTACCCGGGGAGGGAGAAGGACAGGGAAGCCCTGCAGAGGAGAGGGACGAGGCTGCGAGGCCAGCGCGGATTGGATGCCATCAGTGTGACCAATGCTACCCTAAGCAGGGTGTCTCAACCCTGAGCCCCACACCACGAGGAAGGTACTGGGGTCTGTTTTTTACGGGCGCATCTTAGAGGGGACAAGCAAATTTCCAAGGCTCCCCTCAAGGAAGCATTGGATCCAGATATGGAATTCCGCCCTGCCCAGGGCCTCCTCCACACCAGGTGATTCCAGGATCCCTGAAAGGTAAACACCACCTTGATGAACAGACGGTTTGTGGGAAGAGGTGGGCAAGTGCCTCTCACCGGGACGGCGCTGCCAGCAGAGGCTCTGTGAGACCCCAAAGTTGAATGGGACCAACGTGGGTGCAGATGGGTTGGCCAAGAACCCCTCAAGTTCTCAGGAGAGAAGGTCATTTTCTGAGAGCTTTTTATAACACCTACCATGCAGCCAATTTGTACAGTCACTTAACTTCACACCATAGGAGAAGATAAGTTAGTTAAGTTATAATAGTATATGACAACAGCTTCAATTTCTAAGGTGGAAGGGGTTGAAAGCAGAGCCTCGGAAATGAAGGGCAGTGAGTTCCGAGTGTGTTGGTGCCTGGTGAGTATTGGGGGCACCATGGGAGTGTGTTCACCGAGTCCCAGCCTGGGGGCAGGAAGCCTGACTGTGCCTGGAAGTGGAGGTCCTCCCTGGGGTCGGGCCGTGGAGACCTGGGTGCAGAGCCAGCCCAAGCGGCATCCCCGCCACGTTCCCAACAGAGCACAACAGTGGTTCCCGAGGAAGGTGTTAACATCACTGCTGTTTCTTTTTGCCACAGGCCTCGGCCAGCCACGTGAGGAAAAGGAGCAGGTGGGAAGGGCGGCCTGTGCTCCTGCCAAGTTGGCCCTGCCGACGGCTCAGGTGGGCTGGCTCAGTTCCTCCCCTCTCCCCTCAAGGCACACGCCCTGGCAGGATATCCCAGAGGCTCCCTGTGGAAGGAGAAGGAAACTCCAGCTGGTCCTGTCTGTGGCCAAAGCCTCTGCTAACCCCAGTGCTGCTGTTAACCTCTTGTGTTAGGGGGACAAGGGGCTTCTTAGCAGGGGGTGCCTCCCGCTCGGGCTGGGGGGATGGATTCTGGCCTCTGGCCTCTGCAGAGCCAGCAGCCCAGGGATGACACCACAATAGGTGGTTAAAAAGAAGAGGGCGGGCTTGTTCTCCAGTTTAAGGAAAAAGGAGGAAGAGAAGAAGGAAGACAAGGAGCCGGTGTTAGCACAGCCAGTCTGGGACCTAAGACCACCCTGGGACTTTTCGCCAGCAACAATCCACAAAATTTGGGGGCTTCCGCTGGAAGAGGACAGAGGTGGGAGGCACAGTGACGTCCTCTCTGGCCGACCCCTGGAAGCCCTCCAGGGACCCCAGCGCACCTGCCAGGCGAATTGAGGAAAGTGCTCCTCTGAGAGCTGGGCGTGTTACAGAGGTCCTCATGCACTCACCTCTGCGGTCTCAATCACATCAGTGTTGTGGCTAAATGGTTTTGAGCCCTGGACAACTGAATGACAGATGCTGGGAGCACAGTTCACTATTTTATCTCATTAGCAACAAGGAAATACCAAATGGCTCAAAGAGGAAGCAGTGTCCTGAAGGCAGGGCTGTGCTGGCAGGTAGGAAGCAGCCGAATGTAAAATGAGCTGAGCTGCAGTGAACAGTTCCCTTCTCACGGGGTAGGGAGATATGGGAGAAGAGCTTCCTGACCATCCTTGCTGTGTTTGCCTCAGCAAAATCCTGCCAAAGGCAGCCCAGGGTCACTTTGCGAAGCCACCATTTTTAGCATCCTGGCTGCTGCCGGGCTGCAGAGGCACCAGCCAGCTTTAGACTCCTGGAAAAGCAAAGAATTCAATCCTTCTTCCACTCAAATGTGGGCACCCGATGTTCCCTGCAAAGATTGAAGTGCTGCCATAATTTATAAGCTGGAAAGAAGAGGTGCATTTTATTGATTTTAGGAGTGTGCTGAATCTTTCTAAGCTCATGCATAATGAATGTCCTTTGATTTTTTTTCAAACAAACTTACAAGTGGAGTTGTTGTGATGATGGCTAAATATAGTATGAAATGCACGCCTTGAAATAGAATAGAGACAATGGTTGATGTGAGGAGGGAGTGAGATTCTCGCCCTGTTATGAACTGGAGGAGCTTCCCACCACAGCCCAGGGGAAAGCCTTTGGCTGGCTGGAGACCACAGCACATGTCAGACCTCCTCCAATGGGCCCAGGGCCCCCTCTCGGCACTGCCTCTCCACTGACAGCTTTGTCCAGGCAAGGAAGCCTGATGCAGGCACACCCCGAACTGGGGCTCAGCCCGGGAAGGTCCTTGGCTTCCTGCAGGAAATAATTCAAGAGGAAGCCAACAGAGTAAAGTGAAAGCGAAGCAAGTTTATTAGAGCAAAAGAGAACAAGAAAACGGCTGCTGCACAGACCTGTCAGGGCTACCCACAGGCAGGGTGGCAGGCGTGGATTCCCGGCTGGCTATGGTTATACCTGCTCCTAATTACATGCTAAATAAGGGGTGGGTTATTCGTGAACTTTCTAGAAAAGGGATGGGGCGTTCCCAGAACCATGTGAGGTAGGTTCCAGGGCATTGGCATGGCATTTGCAAACTGTCATGGCACTGGGGGGAGTGTCTTAGGCAAATGTACTATAATTCCTGGTCCCAGCTGGTGTTGGCTGGTTTCTTTGCTACATCCCGTTTTGATCAGCAGGGTCCTGAAAATGAGTCCTGCTGATCTCCAGTCTGAAGCCTGCATCTAAACACCAGGGGTGATGTGCAGACCTTCAGCATACACACGAAACTCCACTCACAGGGGACGCTGGGCTGTATGGCTATGCTCAGCTTAAAATGCATAAAAACATTTTTATATTTTGCATTTCTTTCTATTTTGTAAAAATTAATGCATCTTCTGCATTTCATGTACTTTCACTTAAGAACAAGATACAGTTCCTAAACAAACTTCATTCATCCTAAAAATGCCTGAGTGGAGACGGGGCACAGGTGTCACCAGCCCCTCCGAGATTTTTATAAGCAGACTTGGACACTGAGAGGTATTTAGTTTGAGGTTAGGAAAGAGAAAGTCAATACTGACTGTGGGGTTGGAGCAAAGCATTCAGGCTCAGTTCAGGTCACTTTTAGATTCTTTCCTCACCCTCGCTCTTCACGTCCTGGAGCTGAACTCACATGGATGGTAATGAACAACGCTCGGGACTAGAGGTGACTGGGGCAGGCTGGATAATCGTCTAACTCAGATTCTCCTTGTGGCAGTTCCTGTCTTCAAAGAATTTCACAGCCTCTGCTCCCTTTGATCTTTATAGAAATCCTCCGAGTGAGGGGGAGTGCAGGTGGTTTTCTTCCATTCAAGAAGCAGAGTTGCTCTTCTGGGGAGTGGCAGAGAATTACCAACCAGTGTGAAGATCAGTACTGTCCGACTGGGCAGATCTCAGATGGCTCAGGGGACTGGGCAGTGAGTGTTCACAGCATGCCCTGCCAGAGGAGGCTGCTGCAGGACCTTCTTCCATGTCACATGGATGCAACCTTGTATGGGGACGTTCAACCCAGTATAGTTTGCCATGTTTTCAAAACCTTAAATCTCCTGTAATAAAGAACTAATTAAATACATTGTTGTGTGTCAGTAACACGGGATACTTTGCAGCCACTATGAAAGACAACCAGCTACATTTTCATTGGCAATAAAAGATAGTGTCCACGTTGTCAAATCTGAAGAGGGCGCATGTGACGTCTCAGTGTGCTGGAGCGAGTGAGCTCATGTCCCCACCCACAGGTGTATAGAGTGGATGATCATTGCATTCCCTCCTTCTGCCATGTGGCCTCGCAGTGTGCTGGAGTGAGTGGGCTCCTGTCCCCACCAACATGTATAGAGTGGATGATCATTGCATTCCCTCCTTCTGCCATGTGGCCTCGCAGTGTGCTGGAGTGAGTGGGCTCCTGTCCCCACCAACATGTATAGAGTGGATGATCATTTCATTCCCTCCTCCTGCCATGTGGCCTCACAGTGTGCTGGAGCGAGGGAGCTCACGTCCCCACCCACAGGTGTATAGAGTGGATGATCATTTCATTCCCTCCTCCTGCCATGTGGCCTCACAGTGTGCTGGAGCGAGGGAGCTCACGTCCCCACCCACAGGTGTATAGAGTGGATGATCATTTCATTCCCTCCTCCTGCCATGTGGCCTCACAGTGTGCTGGAGCGAGGGAGCTCACGTCCCCACCCACAGGTGTATAGAGTGGATGATCATTTCATTCCCTCCTTCTGCCATGTGGCCTCACAGTGTGCTGGAGCGAGGGAGCTCACGTCCCCACCCACAGGTGTATAGAGTGGATGATCATTTCATTCCCTCCTTCTGCCATGTGGCCTCACAGTGTGCTGGAGCGAGGGAGCTCACGTCCCCACCCACAGGTGTATAGAGTGGATGATCATTTCATTCCCTCCTTCTGCCATGCAGCCTCGCAGTGTGCTGGAGCGAGGGAGCTCACGTCCCCACCCACGGGCGTATAGAGTTGTATTAGTCTGTTTTCATGCTGCTGATAAAGACATACCTGAGACTGGGCAAGTTACAAAAGGAAGAGGTTTACTGGACTCACAGTTCCACATGGCTGGGGAGGCCTCACAATCACGGTGGAAGGTAGGGAGGAGCAAGTCACATCTTACGTGGATGGCAGCAGGCAAAGAGAGAGCTTGTGCAGGGAAACTGCTCTTTTTAAAACCACTGGATCTCGTGAGACTTATTCATTATCACAAGAACAGCCTGGGAAAGACCGGCCCCCATGATTTAATTACTTCCCACAGGGTCCTGCCCACAGCATGTGGGAATTCAAGATGAGATTTGTGTGGGAACACAGCCAACCCATATCAAGAGTGGGTGGTCATTTCACTCCCTCCTTCTGCCATGTGGCCTTGAAATATGTTGGAATGAGTGAGCTTACATCCCCACCCATGGCGTGTAGAGTGGATGGTCATTTCACTCCCTCTTTCATGTCATAGGTGTATAGAGTAGATGATCATTTCACTCCCTCCTTCTGCCATGTGGCCTTGCATGGTGCTGGAGTGCATGAGCTCACGTCCCCACCCATGGGTGCTGGGCTTGGTCACGCTTCTTGCTTTGGCAGATGGAGTGTAAGCAAGTGTGACTCAAGAAGAGGCCTTCAATGTGCTGGTGTGGCATGGCCTGGCTCTGGTGCTGGTGGCCTGTCAGGAGATGAGAATACCCAGCTAATCTGGGCCCCAGAAATGCACAGAACAAACGCAAACCCTGCTGTAAATAGAGCTGCCCAGCAGGGCCCAACCGGGGTCAGGCTGAAGCACGTGGGCCTGCGGAGCCACACACACTAGAATGAAACCATCGTTGGAAGCCAGTGATATTTTGAGACTGTTCACTGTGCAGCATGATTGTAGCAGTGGCTGGCCAATCCAGGAAATTACAAAACAGTTTACATGTGTGATCCTGTATTTGTAAAAAGAGCTGCTATGTGTGGATTGAAATGAGTCTCTTCATATTTGTGCCTGCATATAGTTATAGAATGACAAACAATAGAAAAAGAGTGTTTCTATTCTAAAGTGGCGGTAGAATTATGTAATATTTTTATTTGCTCTTTTATGCTTTCTTATAAACATGTAATTTATGTACACTTTTTTTTTAGAAAACACATTCTTTGGGGAGAAATCATGAACTCTCCTTTAGCTATGCAAATATCTCTTAAATCATAATATAAAATTTAAACCTCCATCAGGGAGGCACTTTCTAGAATACTGTCTAGATAGGGTAGTGGCCTTGCCTATTTTACTTCCTCATAACTTAGCACATGGAAGTATCTGATAAATGTTCACTGAATTAAATCAAAGGCTATTCACATATTGCCACCCAACCTCCACTCCCTGAATACAATTCTCAAAAATTATCCAGTTGACAGATTTTTATGTGAAATTCACCTATGATATTAGCCCTTTCCAATTCCAAAATGGCTCAATCAGCAAACACTGACTGAATCTATAAAATGCAAGAGTTGAGGTGAGTTTCTTCCACTGAGGGATGGTGGCAACTCTTCTTTCTTTGCTTGTTGGTTTCTTCTCAGTGACTTTTCATCTTAAGATAAGAGACTGTGTTCCTGGCCACTGGTCCTACAGGTGGAGAAGCAGGAGGATCTTGACATTGGTAGCACAGCCTTGGTACAGTCTAGAAACAGGTTTCTTACTCTCCTTGTCCAGTGAGACTGTGAGTGTGGGGGAAGGAGCTGAGACTTGTGGCCAAGCAGCAGTGCACTCCCAGCGACGTCTGCGAACATTTCGTGTGTGCCAGTCCACGTGGCAGGTCTGTGACTGCTGCTTTCTTAAATATCATGCATCACACATAATTTTGTTATTAATACATGATGGTGAGAAAAACAAAATATTACATGTTTCCATTAGTTTTGCAAATTCCATGTTTTTGTTTATACTATTTTTGAGGGCACATTTCTTTCCTCCTTGGGGATAACATTTATAGAAATTTACCACTCTAGTCTGTATAAGGATATAAGTCTTTGTGGCCCATGTATACAGATATGGGCCTTTGGAAGAAATTTATAAAAATATGCAGATTCACCATATCCAGAGCCGGAAGTAGATTTGGATGATTCCAGCAGCAGCGAACACGAACAGGGCTGCGTTCCCACAAGGAAGCGGCTCCTGAGGGTCTTGTGGGAGCTCCTGGGGGCTCCTGGCGCCTTTCTTTTACTGCACTCCAGGCAGGGAGTTTTACGCTTGAATGGCTAATAGTTTTCTTTGAAAACTAACATTTCCGCATGTTCTGATATGACCTGAGCACATCCTGAGCAGTAGTGTGGGGCCGAGTGGTGCAGCTCCGGCTTTAGGTAAATATGGAACTCTGGTGTGTGTGTTTGCTCAGGCTTAACACACAGAGAGTGGGGCTCTCCACTTGCCACAAACAGGAAATGCTGGGACACTCACAGAAAGTGACAAGCTTTCTAGAAATGAGCCCAGGGAAACCTGCTCCTGGGCTGACCTCAGCAGATATCAGTATGGGCTTTTGCTGTATCCCAGAGCTTTGTGCATGTTGTGTCTTTATTTTCATTTGTTTCACAGTTGTTTATTTATTTCTTAATTTCATTGTGCACCCAAAAGTCATTCAGGAGCAAGTTGTTTAGTTTCCGTGTACTTGTGTGGTTTTGGGAATTCCTCTTGGTATTGATCTCTAATTTTACTCCACTGTGGTCTGAGAAAATGCTTGATGTGATTTCAATTTTTTGGAATTCATTGAGACTTGCTTTATGACTAGGCATGTGGTCAACTGTAGAGAATGTTCCATGTACAGAAGGGAAAAATGTATATTCTGTGGCTGTTGGGTAGAGTATTCTGTAGATATTTATTAGCTCCAGTTGGTCAAACATCTAGTTTAAGCCCAGAGTTTCTTTGCTAGTTTTCTGCCTTGATGATGTGTGTAGTGCTGTCAGTGGGGTGTTGAAATCCTCCACTATCATTGTAATACTATGTCTGTTCTTAGTTCTAGTAGTATTTGTTTTATAAAACTGGCTGCTCTGATGTTGGGTGACTAGATATGTAGGATGAACCCTTTATCCCTTTATTACCTTCTTTGTCTTTTTGTTGTTGTTGTTGCTCTTATTGTTTTAAAGTCTGTTTTATCTTATACAAGAATAGCAACCCCTGCTTTTTCTGTTTTCCATTTACATGGTAGATTTTTCTCCATACCCTTACTTCAATCGCCTGGGTGTCATTACATGTGACATGGGTCTCTTGAGGGCACCAGGAAGTTGGTCTTATTTTTAAAAATCCAATTTGCCACTCATTTAGGCCATTTACATTCAAGGTTCGTATTGATATGTAAAGTTTTATTCCTGTCATAGTGTTAGCTAGTTGCTTTGTAGTTTCAATTGTGTCATTGCTTTATGGAGTCTGTGAACTATGTACTTATATGTGTTTTTATGGTAGCAGTATTACTATTTTGTTTTGTTTGCATGTTTAATACTTTTTGGAACATGTCTTCTAGATCCAGTGTGGTGGTGACAAATTCCCTTAGCGTTTGCTTGTCTGGGAAGTACTTCCACTTCTCTTTTGTTTATGAAGCTTGGTTTGCCAGGATATGAAACTCTTGGCTGGATTTCTTTTTTTTTTTTCTTTAAGAAGACTAAAAATGGAACCCTAATCTCCTCTGGTTTGTAAGGTTTCTGCTGAAAAGTCCACTATTAGTCTGGTGGATTTTCCTCTGTATGTAATTTGTTCCTTTTCTCTAGCTGCCTTTAAGATTTTTTCTTTTGCATTGACCTCAGATGGTCTGAGGACTAAATGCTTTGGGGATGGTCTTGTACAGTATCTTTCAGGAGTTTGTTGAGTTTCTTGAATCTGGATGCCGACCTCTTGTGCAGGTTCCTTCTCATCAGTGGAAGTTGTTACCTCTTATTGTTGAACTTACTTTTGTTTGGATGGGATCCCCCCTCCAAGGGTGTGACTATTGCCCCTGTTGGGTAGGGCCCTTTGGTTTTGGTTCTATATGCTTTTAGGGGGCTTACGCTCTGAGTGAATTCCTTGGTTATAGACAGCCTTTGTGCAGTGGGTTTCTAAATGTCAGTTGTAGGTTGTAGTGGCAGTGTGCTGTGTGTGTGGTCAGGCCACATTCCTTTTCCACTGTGATCCTCCATAGTCAGCCATGTTCCTTTCTCCCTCTGTCACCCTCCAGCCTCCGCCTAGCAATGCTAAAGTTGGGATCTATGGTCTGAGGGCACAGAAATATAGAATTATGCTTCCTGGCTTTCCTCTGAGGCCAAGTTCCACAGGGACCTTTCGTTGAAACTTTGGTTGACTTTATTTTCTCAGTATGAAGCATAAGCTGAGAGCTCAGGGTCTGCTGGACCATGGGCCACCATCCTGTCCTTTCACAAATTCTACCCTACGCTAGCCCTGGAGGAACTCACAAACTGTGGGTTTGAAGGTATTTCTCACTGCAGATTCGATTGCCAATGCTGGGCTGACAACGTGCTGCTACTGTAAGGGGATTTACCAGGCAGAAGATCCACCATCTTTTCATTTTGGCAGCTGAGGATTGGCCCTGGGCCATTGGCCTGGCCGGCAATGGAGGTGCTGGGTGTGTGGAACTCAATTGTGATCATCTGGCATTCTGAGGACAAAGGGACAGGATCTGTCTGTGAGCCCCGGCCTTGTATGGTCATGGCCACCATGTCAGAGGAGTGCAGATTTCTCCAAACCACTTGCCTGGCAGCTCCTACTACTCACACAGGCCCGGCAGAGTTGGGTGGATAGGCTGGCGTTTGTTTTGTTTGCATGTTTAATACTTTTTTGAACATTTCTTGTAGATCCAGTGTGGTGGTGACAAATTCCCAAAATTTGTCAAAAGCCTGTGTGACCGAAGGGAGCATCTCACATTCTGGGAGGCACAGCAAACACGTTCAGATCACTCCATCACAGCCATGCTCTGATCTTGGGAGGGCGACTTCCATTCCACTCAGGCCCTGAAACCATGAGGCTCCGAGTGCTGGGATGAGGTTCCAAGAAAATCGTAGGCCCTCAATCCTTAGAAGGGGCTCCTCTCCTCCACATCCTAGCCTCTGTCCTCATCTGCCACTGCCCGCTCCAGAGGTGACCGCCTACCGGTGCACCTGCAACATGCCCTCAACTTGGTCTTGTCCACAGGACACTCATTTGTCCCCCGCTCATGGAGCCAGAAAAAGTCAAGCCAGGGACCAGCTCTGCGAACACCTCTGAGGAAGGGTCTCAGTGTGCCTGGGCAGCATGTTATAGGTTTCCGGCATGGTTGGGTAGACAGGGTGAGATGGGGAGAGGCAGGACCAGCTTACAGCAAACTGCAGGGCAGTGACACAGAACTGACAGTCAGATTTCAGGTGATATCACAGTCTCTGTCAGTGTCCAGAAAGAACAATGCAGTGAATATCCCTCTCACTCCAAAGAAATGCCTGAGGCTGGTGACCAAACCCAAGGAGGACACCACGCCCACCAGATTCAAGCAGAATAACCCAATTCAGACGTGTTTCCCCAGTGATGACCACCTGTGCAACCCTTTAGGTGCTTCACTGACGGAGACCAGGACGGGGGCACTGTGGAGGGTGAGCGGGGCTGGGACAGGGGTGTCCTGTGGGGTAAGTGAGGCTGGGATGGGGTGTCCTATGGGGTGAGTGAGGCTGGGATGTGGGAGTTCTGTGGGGTGTGTGAGGGTGTGATGGGGTGTCCTGTGGGGTGAGTGAGGCTGGGATGCAGTGTCCTGTGGGGTGAGTGAGGCTGGGATGTGGGTGTCCTGCGGGGTGAATGAGGGTAGGATGTGGGTGTCCTGTGGGGTGAGTGAGGCTGGGATGTGGGTGTCCTGTGGGGTGAGTGGGGCTAGAATGGGAGTTTCCTGTGGCTGGGTTGGGTTCACTCCACAGCACTGAGCTGTAGAGGATGGGAGACCTGAGGGATGCTGTACCTTGCAGAGTAGCTCGTGCCTGTGAGACTCAGGATTTCCAAAAGTCCCTTTGGGTCTGATTTGCGGAAAGGCAGAGATTCCAGGTGGGCCCGTGGTCAGTGCCTTTCACCCCATTTATAGTTTTTGTCCTTGTTAGGGCAGAATCTGCATATGTAATCTATGCTCTTTACCATGTTTAGATGACAGTTCAGCAGTAACAACTGCGTGAATACTCCTTTTTCTCCTTCCTAGCCCCTGCCCTCCCTATCCCGGCCCCGGTCACCACTGGATCTGCTATCCCTCCAAGCAATCTACTGTCTCAGCTCCCACAGAGGAACGAGATCCCACGGCATTCTCTTCCTATGCCTGGCTTATTTTCTTAAGCATAAGGACCTCCAGCTCCGTCCATGTGGTTTCTGGAGATGGCCCAGGAGAGAGGCTGTGGATTCACTGGTGGCTGAGGATGTGGCCTTTTCCAAGCTGGCCCTGGACGGGATCACGGTGGGTAGGCCTCGAGAGAGCAGGTGGGGCAGGAGCCCTAAGCCCACATCTGTTCACAGGGGAGAGGAGGGAGGACAGTGGTGTGGCGGCAGTGCCACCGTTTCCTCCTCTGTGACCACCGGACGTGCTTGCCAGGCTCAGCAGCTGCGGCCCTGGCGGCAGAGGGCTGGCTGTGAAAAGCAGGACGCCACCAACCCAGCCTCAAAAAGGAGAAGGCTGCCAAGAGAGTTCCTAGCAGACATTTGTCAGGAATTATGGAACATGAGCCTCACCACAGGGACATCAGTGCCGATAAATGCAAATTTTCCAATCATTTTCACTAGCACACTGCTCCACGGCACGGCTTTCTTGACCCTTGGCTCTGTTTCTCCCTCCATCAGTGCCGTGGTCAGCGGCGGAGCCCACAGCTTCTTCCTACGCTGCCCCCTTGACCGATCTCTCTGGAGTGTGGCCGTGACCCCTCCATCATTTTCCTAAATGACCAATTAAAACTACTTTTTTTTCTCATTCCTTTCCTCACTAATGAAGGACTCATCGATTGTGTTAAATTTAGAAATTAGCTAAGCTACATTAATAAGACAGCACCCCTGTGATGCGGGGACCCAGGTCCACCTGCTGCATGCCTTTCTGTGACTTGTGTACCTGCATCAGAAGAGGCTCTCATTGTACATATTTTTTAACCCTTTCCTCTCAATAATACATTGCAAACACTCCACAAACATCAAGTATTCTCCCACAACCTAGTATTTAGTGACTGCTTGGAGTCCCCTGCCCCGGTCTATTAGTTAATCAATTAGTTCATTGGCTGCTGTTGGACACCTGGGGTATTTCCAGTGTTTTGATTCGAGGTTGCAGATGACACTGCGGTGAGCGTCCTTATAGCGGACTCTTGGAAGACATCCACAAACGTCTGCTGAGGATGAGTGCTTGGGAGTTGTCTCCTCCCTGAACCCTGTTGTTGGCTTTCCTGACCTCCACAGCCATCTCTTTGCACCCTCACCTGCAACTTAGTCTCTGCTGGCCCCTGAGCCTCTGCTTGCCCTGGATGCAACGCTGACCCTCAGGACACTGTCCTGACCATTTCCTCTCCAGTGCATCAGACCCTTCCAGACTGAAGGGACATGCACTTGGGGGAACTGGGGAGTGGAAAACTCCAGGAACCACCCTGGTCGGGGAGAACTGCTCCCAAGCTGTGAGAGATTGCACCCCTGGCACAGCTCATGGAAGGGAAGTGCTGGCTCCAGGCAGACCTTTGACTTCTGGGGCCATGTTTCCAGCTGCCCACTCCAAGGTCACGACCTCAACATACATTCACTCTGTTGGACACAGACTTTTCATTCCCTCAGACAAATCGGACTAATCTCATTTCCCTTCCAGTACTCTCCACCGTGGATCTTATATCCCTGTTGATCCAGTCATTGGGTAGGAAATCCTGGCTTGGCCACCAACTCCTGCCTCTCCTTCATTTTTCTCTCCAATCCATTTCCAGCTCCCTCTGCAGTGCCTCTCAAGCCAGCTTCCTGTCTTCAGCCACAATCCCCACTTCAGTTCAGGTATTTTTCCTGCTGCTTAAAACCTTGGCATTGTCTCCATGCCCCAGTCCTCCAGAAAGGATTGGGACAATTATTCCATGAACAGCAGCAGCTCCCACCCTTGGAGCAGTGATGATGGGCCAGTCAGTGAGTCAGAGGCACTGCTCTCATTCTGTGGCCAGTCAGTGAGTCAGATGCACCTGCTCTCATTCTGTGGCCAGTCAGTGAGTCAGAGGCACTGCTCTCATTCTGTGGCCAGTCAGTGAGTCAGATGCACCTGCTCTCATTCTGTGGCCAGTCAGTGAGTCAGAGGCACTGCTCTCATTCTGTGGCCAGAGTGAGAGATCTTGCAGCTTTTGTAAACCTGACAAAGTCTTTGAATGGTATTTTTGTTAGTAAAGAATTCTGGTTGATGGGTTTTTCCTTTTTTCAGTGCTTTAACAATCTTGCTCCACGGTCTTAGCTTGCCCTGTGTCTAGTGAGAAATCTGCTGTGATTCTTCCATTTGTTCCTTGGTGTTTATGTATCTTCTTTTCTCTGGCTGCACTTATCCACTTCAGAGATATTCCAGGAAATAGATGGTAAATCTTAAATTCAAGGGGGTAGCATGAGATTTCATCATGTTACTTGGAATGACATAAAATTTAAAACTTAAGGATTATTTATTTCTGGAATTTTCCATTTAATACTTTTGGATGGCAGTAGAATGTGGGTAACTAAAACCACAGAAAGTAAAACCGTGGATGGGGGAAACTATGGTATATGCTGCCTATAAGAAACACCCTTTAACTATAAAGACATGGATAGGTTAAAGTAAAAAGTGGAAACAGATATACTATACTAACACTGATAAAAATAGAGTCGGAATAATTCTGATTGTAGTAATATCAGAGTAAATTTCAGAGAAACTAATATTAATTACCATGTATGAAGGAGTTTATTTCATAATGATAAAGGACTAATTCATCCAGGGGACATAACAATTCTAAATGCATATGTACTTAATAGCAGAGTTCCAAAATACATAGAGCAAAAATGGATGCAACTACAAAGAAAAACTTAACACGCACAAAATGTAACTTAAAATGAGTCATAGATCCAAAGAGAAAACTGAAAAAGAAGAAAATACAAGAGATAATTTTTTTGTGTCCTTGGGCTGGGCAAAGATTTCTTACATTTGACATCAAAAATATGATCCATAAAAGAAGAAAAATGATACATTGGGCTTTACCAAAAGTTAGAGGTTCAACTTTTTGAAGGACCTCATTAGGACAACAAAACAGTAAGCCATGGACTGGGAGAAAGTATTTGCAAGTTATATTTCTGACACAGGACTTGTATTTAGGATTTAGAAAAAACTCTGAAAACTCAAAAAATAAGAAAATAAATAGTACAGTAAAACAATGGGTAAGAGATTTGGATGCTTCACTAAAGAAGATAAGCAGATGGCAAATAAGCACTGAAAAGATGCTCAGCATCATTACTCGTGGAGAAATGCAGATTAGAATCACCATGATAGCCCACCATAAACCCATCGGAATGTCTAAAAGAAAAGACTGACCGTACCAGCTCTCGGTGGGAATGGGGAGGAACTGAAACTCCTGTACATGATCAATGTGCTAGTGGGAATATAAACGAATATAACTTTGGAAAACATTTTGGCAATTTCTTAAAAAGTTAAAGATAAACCTATTATATGATCCAGCCACTCAACTGCTAGGTGTTTTACTCAAGAGAAAAGAAAGCATGCGTCCACATAAAAACTTGTATATGAACTTACTTTCATAGAAGTTTTATTAGGAATATCCCCCAAATGGAAACAACTCCAAGTTCATGAACAGGTGAAAGAAAAACAATGAGCATATGCAGTCAAGGGAATATGACCCAGAGATACTTAAAGAATGATGTGTTATTGATGATGTGACAACATGGAGGAATCTCTAAAATAGTTTGAGTAGAAGCAGCCAGTCAAAAAACAGTGCATACTGTATGATTCAATATGTAAAACCTTCCATCAAATGCAAATTGGTTTATAGTGACAGAAAGCAGAATGGGCGTTTCCTGGGATGGAGGGAGAGGCCTTGGGGAAGGCAGGAGGGATTTAAAAAGACACTTCTTTTGAGGGAGGACTGGACCTGTTCCTTACCTTGACTGTGGTAATGGTGCTACGATGTATGCAGATTTCAAAACTTATCAAATTGTGCAGTGTGTGCAGTATGGGCAACTTATCAAGTGCCAATTGTACCCCGATGAGGTATTTGCAAAAGCCACTTGTTAATGTTTGAAAATATCTATATATAGTCAATTCTTTTTAAAATTTTTTTCTAACTTTTAGGTTCAGGGTACATGTGCAGGTTTGTTAGGTAGATAAACTCGTGTCACGGGGGTTTGATGTACAGATTATTTCACTGCCCTGGTACTAAACTTAGTATGCAATGGTTATTTTTTTCTGATCCTCTTTCTCCTTCCACCCTCCACCCTCAAGTAAGCCCCAGTGTATGTCATTCCCCTTCTTGTGTCCGTGTATTCTCATCATTTAGCCTCCAATTATAAGTGAGAACATGCAGTATTTGGTTTTCTGTTCCTGCCTTAGTTGGCTAAGGATAGCGGCATAGAATGGGACAAAATACCTGCAAACTACAAGCATCTGATAAAGGCCTAATATCTAGCACTATAAAGAGCTTAAACAAATGTATAAGCAATCACCAGACAGCCCCACTGAGAAGTGGGCAAAAAACATGAACAGATGCTTTTCAAAAGAAGACATGGCCAATTCTTGCACACAAAAGTTTCTAGAAAGCTCCCCGCCTTCCCGAAAGTGAGCGCACAGGTGAGTCCTGTCCTCGTCACTACAGTAGAGGAAGGCAGGAGAGGCATGAGACGGGATGAGGGTCTGTGAATAATGCCCCTACGAAGACAGCCTGGCCCTGCTGGCCACCACGGGCACCTGGCTGGTGACAGAGACACCACGATAGGACCGCCTGCCCGCTCCCCCACGCCCAAGCTGCTTACCACAGATTAAGTGTGAAAGTCATCCTCACCCTGCAGTTGCCTCGCAGGTCACCGTGAAAGCAGAAGGAAAACCAGGAAGGCTTGCAAGACAATTTAGGTAGAAATTGCTGCCCGTGATTTATGACTTTAATTAAGAGCTTTTAAAGCTTTAATTAAAAAGGTACATGAGCATTCAGTATTCAAGAAAAATGACTTTGTGTTTGGGTCAATGGAATAACATAAAATAAAATGAGATACATATTTCCAGTCAGAAGCTTCACATAAGAAAGCTATGTACATAATTAAAAAGTAAATTTAAACTGATTTGGGCATGAAGTCTTTATAATGGGGAAGGGGGCTGAAGGGAGTATTTTTTTCCTCTGTTGCAATATAGTTGGATATCAGATTCCACATATTAATGAAGTTACTTTCTGGGATGGGACCAAGGTGAGAGCATGGACAGCACGTGAGGTTATTATTGATGGCAACCGATGCCCCTCAGTGGGCTCGGGCAGCCCCTCCACGTTGCTGGGTGTAGAGGGTGTGTCCTTGGTTTCTGCTTCATGGCTTTATCTGCTTTGTATTTTCCTTTGCATTTGTTCGCTCCTCAGACCGGAGAAACTTCAGGGAACAGCGTTAGGTCAAAGTCTTATTTAGCAATGGATGAATCTCCCATGTGAATCAGCTCAAGGACATGACGTCCAGAAGGAGGAAAAAGCTCCAAAGAGTCTCCCATCATGCCTTTGGCCACAGGTGGCCTTGACAGAGGTCAGAGCTCTGGGCCTCAGGGATGCCAAGGCTTTGCTGTGAGCTGAGGTCAAGAGTGCCCACGTGTTTGCTGTAGGCCCATAGGAGTGTGAGTGAGTGGCAGCAGGGAGGTAATTCCAAGACACGGGCTTGCTCTCTGAACATCTGCCCTCTGGATCTGCTGGCCAGTGGCAGCAGGACGAGGAGCCAGTGACAGTACCAGTTAACTCAGAATGGTGATTGTCAGGCACTGGCCACCCTGTGGGCTACAGAGCCTGGAGGTGCTAGCGTCTGAAAGGTTGTATGGCCCACCAGTGTCTGATCCACAGCACTCCTGTGATGCTCCACTGACTGGCCTTCCGCATTCACAGTGACCTCCAACCGCATCCCTGGGAGGTTACTGGAAGGCATCAGTCCCCTGAGCATCACTGGAATCTCATATGGTGGCCTGGGGCGTGTTGCAAGTCTAGCCTGGGCATCAAAGCTGTGCAAGATTTTTACCCTTGTGCTGTGGCCTCTGATTCCTCAAGCTGTCCCTGTGGCGTCTTTGCTAAACCTCCTGGATACTGCCCTGTGGGTCTGGCATCATCCCCTAAACTCCCTTTTTTCTTACTCCCTGATTTCTTCTAAGGAATTATGTCCCCTCCTGCTTGGTGGTCTGGCCATTGGCTGGCCCGGAACTCCACAGTCGGGGCCCTGAGGCAGACGGTCAGCTCCTAGTGACCGCCGGTGCCGCTAAGCCTAGTGGCAAGGCCGCTTGGTTGCTCCCATCGGAAGGAACTATGTATTTAGAAATAGGGCTTTGACTAATTAGGTGAACTGTTCCATAAATGAGCAACAAAAGGACTTAGTCAGACATTGCCTTTAAACAACAAGTTTGAATACTGCATTTAAGGGCTATTCATCTTACAGAAGGATTTCTCCCCACCCATTTTTAGGGACCTGTTTCTGTACCTGGTGCTGTCCACCTGCAGATAGTTAGATGAGAAGGGTTTAATGCGTCAGCTTACCCTCCCACCCACCAATCACATTTTCTCTCACTTTATGATGTGCTGTGATTCTAAAACAACACAAATGCCAAAGAGAAAAAGAATCAGAACCACGAAGGGTTTCCACATATCCTCAAGGTCTATCCAAATGCTTCCTTTCCACGCTACAATTTCTCATCGCTCATCATATGCAAATCATGCCTCGGGACCTCCATAAGGAACTATTTTGGAACAGAACACAACTCATTCTAGAAACGTTTCCTTCCTAATTTGGTACCACGGTTTAAGTGGCTTCAGAAGTGCTGCAACTCAACTCAATTAAAGGGCCATTTTTCAGCTCCATCTGAAATTACTCCAAGAGGCATTTTTTACAAAGGACTCTCAGAGTATGCTGAGTACGTGGAGGATGCCAGCTCAGCTCAGGGACATGGAAGGACATATTTATTGTACTTCTCACCTTCCGGGCCACAAATCAAACATGAAGACATAAATTGTCAAACATTTTAATCACTGAGCAGCTGGAAAATTGGTTTGTTTTGCAAATCACACTTGTGGTAAGTCATAGAAGATAAACACCAACTGTTTGCTTCCTTAAGAGAAACAGAATGTTTTCATAACAAATTAAAGAAAAATTGCACAGAATTGACATGTCAACTTTTAGAAGTGTTCCGTGTTTGGAGCAACAGCACACCAGCTCCCTGTGTTCCCAGGTTCTTGTACTAGCACCGAAGACCTTATCCACTGTGACCTGATCAAAACCGCAGAGCCCTCCCCCTGCCCCATCCCCAGGACATGCTTGTGTGCTCAGCCTTCAAAAGGGGGGGCCTCAGCGCGAAAGAAGGAAGAAGGTGGGGAATATAATCCCACAGCAGCTCCTAGACTTTGGCCTTAGAGAACTGTGGTGCATTGGGTTGGGGAATAGGATCTAGGGCCAGATGGCTGGCTGGACTTTAAATCCTCTTTCTGCTGCTCCATAGCTCTGCAACTTTGAGACACAATGACTCTGGTAGGCCTCAAACTCATGGTCTGCAAGATGGGAGAAACGAGAGCTCTTGCCCATCAAGCTGGGTGAGGAGAGGATGAGCTAATGCACTCCTACATAGAGAAGGTAACAGGAAAGAGAACTCCACCTGCTTCCTCTCACTATCACTAGTACAGAAGCTTTGAAGAGCAGCTTGTGGTTGAGGTGAACGATGAGGGTAAGGATCAGCAAAAGTTGGAGAGAAGGGAGCCCCAAGGACTGGGATTGCAGGCATGAGCCACCGTGCCCGGCCAAATTAAAAATGTTTGTGCATCAGAGGACGCTATCAAGAGAGTGAAAAGACAACCTACAGAATTAGAGAAAATATTTGCAAATTATATATTGGATAAGAGTCTAGTACCCAGATTATATACAATCTTTCAACTCAAAACCAGAGAGAAAAACAACTTAATTATAAAATGGGTAAAGAGCTTGCATACACATTTCACCAAAGAGCTTACGCAAATGGCCAGCGAGCATATAAATACTGCTGCACATCAGTAGTCATTAGGGTTAACAGCAATCAAAACCACAGTGAGATACCACTCCACATCCACTAGGATGGCTATAATAAAGAGAAAAAAAGGAAAACAACAAGCGTTAGCAAAATTTTGTAGAAATTTGAACTCTTGTACCTTATTGATAGGAATGCAAAATGCTGCAGCTGCTGTGGGAAACAGTTCTGTGGTGCCTCAAAAAGTTGAACATAACATCCCGATATGACTCAGCAGTTCTCCTCTTAGGTATGTATCTGAAGGAGTTGAAAATAGGTATTCAAAAAAATACTTGCATGAGAATATTTATAGCAACACTATTTACCAAAAGGCAAAAGTAAAAACAACCCGTATGTTCATTAACAGGTAAGTGGGTAGAAATGTATAGCAACACTATTATTCAATCATTAAAAGGAATGACTACGATGACACGGATGAATATTGAAACCATGATACCAAGTTAACAAAGCCAGACACAGAAGGCCACAGAGTGCATGATTCCATTTACATGAAATGTCCAGAATAGGCAAATCCAGGGAGACAGCAGATTCCTCTTGTCTGAGGCAGTGGGGAGTGACTGTCTATTCAGCCTGGGGACTTCTTTGGGACAGATGAAAATATTCTGCAGCTCGACAGTGGTGACGGCTGCACGGCACTGAACGTGTTAGATTACACACTTTGTATAAGCCGCTGAATTGTACACTTTGTGCTTAATGTTATTTTATGTAAATTTTATGTCAGTGAAAAAGTAAATACACAAAAGAGAAAGCCAAGAGAGTGGATTCTGAAAAAATGGAATTCAATCCTGACCTAACCCCTTTCCAGCTGTGTGACTTGGACAAGTCATTTAACCTCCTCGGTCAGTTTTCTTATTTGAGATGATACTGGAAATAGCACACACATTTTGTTAGACTAGAATGCAATGATGAATGTGAATGTGGTTTTGTGCAAATAGGACGCCCCGTGGGTCATACTAAAACAATTCCCAGGCCATGCACCTGTCACAGGAGCTGGCGGAGTGGACCGACTTTCATGAGACCGAGTGCTTAATATGGTTCCCGCAATGTAGGTTGAGAGCAGTCAGAAAACAGCCTCACCCTCAACTGCCCAAGTGACAGTCAGCTTGAGAGCATCAGGACCAGAAAGGGCTGTGGATATCCAGTCGTCCACACCTCCCTAATTTCCGCATCTGGCTCAAGCCTGTGATCCCGGATCTCAGACACACAACTCTGTTATTGACCCCAAGGGCTGAGGCTATAGGCACTCCTCGACCTTGTTTAATTATTGAAGTCTTCCTTAAGTGTATTTCAGTTTGAGCCATTGTTTTCCTTCTATATTTTCACCGAACGGATCCCCCAGGTGATTCAGTGGCATGGCTGGTTCTCCTTCGGTAATCGTCCAGATGACTGCAAAACCGTTTTCTCTGCTCAGAGCCCCAGTGAGGGAGAGGAGAATCTTAGACCTGGGCCAGCTCAGTGTGATGGAGGTCGATCAAGTCCAAGGGAAGAGGAAGGTTGCGTTTCCTGGATATCCAGCTTCAGCTGATCCAGCTGTATTCCTGTACATACCGCCAGGGCAGCTCCACTCTTTGGAGGCTTGTTGGGGTTGGGGGTGGGAAAGGGGGCAGAAAAAGTGTAGCCCCAGAGTGCAGGGTGCAGGGCCGGCGGGGGCCCACCTCCTCCCCAGCCTTCCTAACTGGAGAGGGAATGGAGATCTGTCACTGGCTGGGGAGACCCTCACCCTGGGGAGGGGGGGCGTTTGTCCCTGCCCCCGCCACATTTGAATCCTTCCTGTATTCAGTCATTAGTTCACTGAGTCAGTGCTGGGGCCTGTGGGCATCTTTCTGTTCCTGTCTCCGCTCAGTGTCCAGCCTTCATTCCTTCTCAGCACCCCAGGGGCAGGATATCCATGGCCCCTCCATCCTCTGGTTTGGCCAGTGGGGAGTCCCAGTGGGAGAAGGGAGCAAGGGAGGACCGAGTGACAGGCAATGACTCCCCTGGACCCTCCCCCAGCCTCTCCACAGGGCCTCCCGCGCCAGGCCCAGCCCAGGGCGCCACACTGCCCCCGTCTACACCTCAGTGGATCACCGTATTAGTCCGCTTTCATGCTGCTGAGAAAGACATACCCGAGACTGGGTAATTTATAAAGAAAAAGAGGTTCAATGGACTCACAGTTCCTTGTGGCCGGGGAGGCCTCACAACCACAGCAGAAGGTGAAAGGCAGGTCTTACATGGCGGCAGCAAGAGATAACGAGAACCATGCAAGTGGGGTTTCCCTTTATAAAACCATCAGATCTCATGAGACTTATTTACTACCATGAGGACAGTATGGGGGAAACCGCCCCCATGATTTAATTACCTCCCACCGGGTTCCTCCCGTAACGTGGGAATTATGAGAGTACAATTCAAGATGAGATTTGGGTGGGGACACAGTCAAACCATGTCAGTCTCTCTTCTTTAAACTCTGTTACATCACCCACACGAGTGACCTGTCTCCTACTGGGACCCCGGCTGGCCTTCACTGGACTCCGGACTCGGTTGGTTGTAGGATGGGCGAGTGTCCTAACCCATGGACGGCCTGGACAGGGAGGAAAGACCTCTCCACGTGACTTTTGCCAGAGCCTCAAAGCAGCCCTCAGAGCATTCCCCCACCTGCTTTACGGGGCTCGCCTTTCCTGGAGCCTCCTCTATGTGTGGCCCGGCGTGAAGCACCTGGGCAGTGAATCAGGTGACCCACAGCCCTCTGCAGCCAGGCCACCCTGAGGGGTGGGTGAGATATTCTGCCAAGATGCCACAGAAATTCTACCTATGTCCTTCCTCTTACCTCAATGAACTCCAGCATTGCAGAGCTTGGAAGAAGCTTGTGGCTTAGGGAGCTTCATGGGGAAGACGCCATGAGAGGGGCCTTGGAGAAGAGATGGTGGCCCAGGAGGAGCTGGGCACCCTGGACAGGCAGAGCCTGCGAAAGAGGCACAGAGCTCCTTTGAAGAAGTCGGATTGGCTGTAGCTGGCAGAGGGGAACCAGAGTTGAAGCACTGGGCCACTCCCCATGGCCCCGTCCCCCACTAGAAGAGCTGCTGGTGAAGGCCCAGCTGTTCAGCTATCCTCTGCCTGGCTAGCCCTTTTCAGACAAAGCAGAGCCACTGTGAGGCCACGACCTGTGGCCGCCCTCTGGGTGGCTTCTCTGTGTTGAGGGCAGCTCCCTTGGGCGGTACATAGAACTCACCTCCCCCTTCTGCTTGGGGGGCAGGAAGTAACTCAGGCTCTGTGCATCAGAGGCTCAGATGGGAGAGTTCAGTTTGTAGGAGAGTATTTGGTGGCCGAGGTAGCTGCTATGGTCTGAAAGTCTGTGTCCCCCACAAACTCACATGCTGGAACCCTAATCCGAGATTGGACGGTGTTGGAGATGAGACCTTGGGGGTGATCAGGTCAGAGGGGCAGAGCCCTCTTGACGGGGATGAGTGCCCTTAATGAACGAGGCTCAGGGGACGGCGTGCTTCCCTCCCACTGTGAGAGGGCGCAGCCAGAAACGCCGTCTAAGACTGAGGAAATGGCCCTCACCAGCCGCTAATTTGCCAGCACTTTAATCTTGAACTTCTTGGCGTCTAGGACTGAGAGGAAGAGATGTCTGTTGTGTACAAGCTGCCAGTCTATGGTCTTTATCACAACAGCCCGAACAGACTCTGCAGAGGCTGAGGCACTTGGATTTTGGTGGTGGCAGTGGCAAGGGTCCTTCCTGAGGGGCAGTGAGGTCTGGGTGCTGACCGGAAGTGGCCCTGATGTTGGCCGCAGCGTCAGGCAGCAGAGCTGGTTCCTGCATCCGGGGTCCAGGGGTGGCCACTGTGGGGTTTCCTCCTCAGGCCGTCTCTGCATCATGGTCTCCCGCTTAGGCCCGTGCTGACCTGGGGCCTGCATCCTGGGCTCTCCCTATAAGTGAGCTGCCTGACGCTCAGTCCTGAAACTCTCTGAGCGGATTCCATGGGATCTAGCAGACACACGAGAAAGCAAGCCATGCACAGCTCTGTGGACGACCCCACCTCTCCCCGCAACCTCTCCCCCTCACCTCTCCTCCCCTCCTCTCCCCC
>NC_037677.1:127767914-127787212 GCF_003255815.1 Theropithecus gelada | reverse complement strand
CTGCAAGCTCCGCCTCCCGGGTTCACGCCATTCTCCTGCCTCAGCCTCCCGAGTAGCTGGGACTGCAGGCGCCCGCCACCGCGCCCGGCTAGTTTTTTGTATTTTTTAGTAGAGACGGGGTTTCACCGTGTTAGCCAGGATGGTCTCGATCTCCTGACCTCGTGATCCGCCCGTCTCGGCCTCCCAAAGTGCTGGGATTACAGGCTTGAGCCACCGCGCCCGGCCAATTTTTGTATTTTTAGTAGAGACGGGGTTTCACCATGTTGGCCAGGCTGGTCTTGAACTCCTGACCTCGTAATCTGCCCACCTTGGCCTCCCCAAGTGCTGGGATTAGAGGCGTGAGTCATTGTGCTCAGCCAAAGTGATTCTTCTTTTAAGAAAGACAGCATTTATTTTTAAAATCTGGCCCACCATGACTGAAGCGTTCGGGCGAGAAGAGTGAAATATGAGTGAGTACTTTCAGTCTCTGGTAGAGCAGGTAACTACCAAATAGATATTAAAAAGGGCCATCTGCCTGGGAAGCCATTTGCCACCTGTTCTTTGCTTCCAGAACTATTTAATGGTTTAAATTTAACATTTTGTCCTGCCACAGAACAGCTGGGAAGTGACTGTTTTTTTGTTCTATCAGTAACTTACCAGCCAAGCTACACAACAAGTCAGAAAGTCTCCAAGCCAGAATTCTACCACGCAGCCTTTCATGTGGCTGTCGGCTTTCCTCATTAGCAAAACCTGCAGATGCTGAAACAGGTTCTATAACAACAGTAATTCAGACATTTGGGAATAAGGTCTTTTTTTAAATCACCCAGGAATTGTTCCCTCCTCCACTATAATCAAAAATGTCATAATACATATTAACATTTTAAAGATTTTCAGAGACAAAAATACTGTAACAATATAATTGCTTATACCTCAAGATTCCTGAAACTCATCGGGCTTGTGCGGGAAAGACGTGTTCATTTCTGATGGAGGATTGAGTTACCTCTAGTGGAAAACTTACTGGATTTAAACAAACAAACCAACAAAACCCCTTTGCATAGTTTGTTATGCATGATAAGTGAATTCTTACTGAGAATGCAACCACAAGTGTCTGAGCTGGCATTATTACGTTTAGGCATATAAGGTGCAGACTTTCCTAAATGGAGACCCCGTTGTTGGGCTCCAAAGGGGAGAGCTGCTTTCACAGGGAAATCACTCTCATGAGCATGGTCTGGCTCACTCATCTAGGAAACGATGCTCCTGGGACCTCGCGTTCTTTCTGAGCTGCTCCATTCCCTGTGCCTTCCCTGAGAATCACCCTGCACTTTATGTTAGCCATCTCCACTGTTAGCTCCAATTCACCCTCTTTGAAGAAAAAATATGGAAATATATCATGCGGGCCACAGCATGCATAAGGTTATGTCCGGTATAGAGAATACTAATACAATAGACACCCAGTGCCTCCCTCTGAGTCTAAGAAACTTGATGTTTCCAGTGTTCCAGCCCCTGCCCCCAGCCTCGCCTCCTGCTCACCCCAGAGGTCACTGCTCCCCTGAAGATGTGCCAATCATTCCTTTGCTATCTTTTAAAAAAATATGTTTACCACATGCATTATCTCTAGACAATATATTGCATACTTCAGTTTTTGTTAATTTCACATAAATGTTAGCATCGTTTGTGCATTCTTCTGCGATGGCCTTTTCACTCAGATACGTGCTTTCTTTACAGTCGTCCCTGCTGGTATGTGCAGCGGTGGTACCATCCTGTTCACTTTCGTGCAGCATTTGTTTGTATGAAGTCATATAACGCCTTGTCCCACCGGCCGGTGGTTCCTCCACTGTTCAGGCCTCAGCTCCAGCACACAGCCCTAGTCCTCCCATCCTGAAGTGGCCCATGGAACGAACTCCTTCTCCTCACTGTTGTGTTTGCTTTTCAGCATTTATCATCACCTGCAATTCTCTTCAGTGTCAATTCCTGGCCTATTTTCTCTCCCACACTGGCATGTCAGACCCTGAGGGGCGGGGTGCTCCCGTATCTATTCACCGCTGAGGCCCTGGTGCCGGGAACGATTCTTGGCACAAATTTACCTCTCATTGACTCTTTGTTAAGAACGGCATCCAGTCACACCTGTGCTCTGTGGCTACGACCCTCTTCAACGACGCTCTGGGGTGTTGGTTGACAGTTCTCTGTGTTCTCTATAAGACAGTGCAGAGATGGCTGCCCTGCTCCACATTCATTCATCCCACACCCACTCAGCCCAGTCCTAACAAACAGACAAACATAGGAAGCGTTCAGCACGGCGGACGCTGCATCACCCAGCCCCCGAATATGCTGCTCAGCTCAGCATTAACCGGAATCTCTAATGGGAAGCTCAGGCAGAGAGTGAGGTGATCGTGCCCCAGTCACCACAATCTTTAGGGATTTGAATTTCCCAGAACCCAAAATTTTCAAGCTGAAAGGCCTGTGGATTCCGGACAACTGATTCCATTACTTAAAGCTGGGGGGCAGGGTCACAGGCCACTGAAGACCAGTTTACCTAAATCCCAATACAAGTGAGGGGCAGAGTGAGGGTGGAACTCAGCAATCCTTTGCCAAGGATTTCCCCAGGATGTCTTTCTTCTGCACCATTGGCAGTCCCACCCACCAGCTGTAATTCCTGTCCGTCTATAGAGCCACTGCGCTCAAATCAATAACCCAGTGGCTGTGATGGTGGCCGGGCTCCTGGGGCTAAAGGGACACTGGATAACTTCAGCTGTGCCTACCTGGCAGGCACAGGCCAAGGGCCGATGAGAGTCTGGATGGCTGCTGTGCTGAGGACCCTCAGGGAGAGTCTCTGACCGACCCAGCAGAGAAGGCACCAGGGCCTCACTCAGGCACACAGTGGAACGTGCTGCCATCCCTGGGGGTCCCTGTGGTCTTCAAGCAGGAGCCAGATTTAGACGCGCCCCTGGAAGGAGGGTGGGGAAATAGTTGGTCTGTAGACAGATCAGGGAGGAAGGAGGTCACCCATGGCTGCTTTAATGAAAGCATTGTGCAAGGAGGCTGGTCGCTGTGCAGATCGTGTTGCTGTAGCCACAGACAGGACATTGTCACAGAATACTCACTGCAACAGGAGCAGCAGCTGCTTCCCAGGCCAGGCCACTCTATTTAATTTGTGATAACAGCACTGTTGGAAATAGTATCCATGGTGGGCGGCCATCAGAAGCGGCGAGTGACATGTGCTTCAGGACTTGGTGGAGGAGGCAGTCCCTGATGAGCACTCGTTGGAGACGACCGGTCCGCAGCTCACACTGGAGAGTCTTCCGGTCCCCACACTCAAATAGACCCCTTTGGTGCATGAATGAGATCCATGCCCTGGGCGAGGACAGCCTGTGTTCAGTAGCATGCAGGCCTGTGTTCGCCCAGGGGTCTGGATGGGAGAAAGCTGACGTTTCAGGCCCATGTTCCATCCAGGGGTCTGGGTGAGAGAAAGCTGACATTTTGCGCTCCATGCTTAAACTTCTAGAGACTGTGTGGGAGTTGCTTTGAACAAACATCCCTAAAGCAACATTGGTGCTTCAGAGTAGCTACAGTTGTGGAAAACTGTGCGTCAGGTCCTCAAACAGTTACACGTGGAATTACCATGGGACTCAGCAATTGGAATCAGGGTCTCAAACAGATACCTACTGGAGTACACGTGTTCGTAGCAGCATTATTTATTATTCCACAAATGATGAAAGTGATCCAAGCATCCACTGATGGGTGCATAGATAAAGAAAATGTGGCATATCTATATAGTGAAATATTATTCAGTCTTAAAAAGCAGGAATTGCTGGCACCTGCTGCTGCATGGATGAACCTTGAGGATACGATGGTCAGTGAAACAAGCCTGTAGAATTCCACTTATCTGAGGCTCCCCCATCGGATTCACAGAGATAGACAGCAGAAGGGTGGTTGCCAGGGACTGGGGGAAGGGGAAGAGAAAGTCAGTGTTGAACCAGTACAGTTTCTGTTTGGGAAGGTAAAATAATTCGGAGTGTGGGCTGTGGTGACAGCTGGCATTAAGTACTGCAAATGTGCTTAATGCCACTGAACTGTACACTTCAAGATGGTTAAGACAGTAAATTTCGTGTTATGTATATTTTACCACAATAAAAACAATAAGAAAAGGAGGCGTGTTCTCATATGCACATGAATGAAGTTTATTTGAGGGACCTTGGAGAGGGTCAGAAGAACAGCATTAAGTAAGAAGCGGTGAAAACCTCTTACTGCTTCTACCCTTCATGGTACCTTCCGTTTCGGCATCTCCTCTGATCAGCTCTGCTAATAGTCTCTGCTAACAGTCTCTGCTAACAGTCTTTTCAGCGGCCCCATTTCCGGTGCCATCAGCCATCCGGAACACAGCAGAAACTGAGGTATGAAGAAGAAAGGAGACCCGTGAGCCTGGGTGAGGGCGGCTGGCTCAGAGCGCATGTACTGTCCTGGAGGTGGCTGGCAGACTGCATAGGGTCTGCAGAGAGCAGGAGACAGCAGGGCCTGGGGGCTGGCCTGAGGTCTGTGACTGCAAGGATTCTCGGCGAAGGAAGCAGCAGAGGGAGAGGGGCTGTTTTGAGCTGGGTTGGGAGGAGGGGCAGGGGGAAAGGGGGCAGAAAGTCAGGACTGGCTCCCAGCACAGGCTGGCAGCCCCGTGAGCTGGGGTTGCTGGCCTGGGCAGAGGGGCGTGGGAGTGTTCAGGGCCACGGCAGAGCTCCTGGGGAACGAGGGGGTGGCAGTGTGGAATCTGGACCCCTCTGCTGCCATTATGTTTCCTGGAATTTCTCAGTGCCTTGAAAGGAACACCATATACCAAAGGTGAGTGGGTTCCCTGAGATGGACCCACGGCCTGAGAGCGTAATAATGTTCCCACAAGCTGGAGAATTTGGCTGGGCCTCAACTCTCCCAGGCATGAGCCATCTAGCAGCGCAGGTGGGAAGCGGAGCCTGGTGCTGGTGCTGAAATGAGAGAGCTGCAGAGAGAAGGACTTCACGTGCCTGGCGTGTCCTATGTCACACGCGGCTTGAGAAAGAGCAATGTGGCTTGGGAGACTGTCCAGCTAATAAGGAGATCCCGGGTGTCCAATGCTCTGCAGGCAGCTGAAAGTTTAGTAAATGTGGATGACCAGAAGGCTGAGTGAGCTCATAGCAGGCAGCACTTCTCACTCCCTAAGAAGTCAACTAACAGGGCGCTGGGCTCCCGGGCTAGGAGGAAGAGAGGCGAAGAGGCTGCTTTAGGGCAGGCCCCGGGCAGGCGGCCGCTGTCCACCAGTTCACCATCCCTTCCCTGCTGCAGCTCAAGACTGGCTCCAGCTACACCTGGGCAGGCGATGAGTGACGGCCAGGACTTGGTTCACAACCCACGTGTTCCCTCAGGATTCCCTGTGTTCTTAGAATGAGATTCCCCAACTAGGATATACCGGCCACCTTTCCCTGTGGAGGGTCCGATTAGCACTGACTTAGAACCCTGAGGAAAGAAGGGGAGAAGCATAAATAAGAAAAGGAAAATAGCCCGTGATCCCTCCACCTCAAGTGAACATCTGCAAACCTCTCAAAGGCTCTGGCTCAGTGAGTGACAGATTAGCCTGCATCTGTGAGGCCACATCTTGCATGAAGCACTCGCAATTCCATTTTACTTCTTGAAGATTATGAACCTACAGACCAGTTGCAGAAGCCCCACCCAGTCTCAGTGTCTGGTGGTTCTCTGTGCACAGCCTCCGGGAGGATCTGCAGGGGAGTAAGGTGGGCTCTGCCAGCCCCTGTCAGGCGTGCACGCAGCATGCAGCTTCACGTGAGTGGGGCTGGGCTCCTGCCTGGTCTGTGGTACCTCGTTGGTGCCCTGTGACTCAAATCGTGCGGCTTTATTCCTCCAAGGTGTCCCTGGCTGCCCGGATGGTGTTTGCTCCTGCGTTCTTTCTGAATGCTGGGCAGGTGTGTGCTCCTTTCTGGGAGCTGAACTGTCTTTGCTGGGAGGAGACGGTGTTTGAGTTATTCTGTGCACAAGCAGAGAGTGCTGCTTTCTCTCCTCGGGTTCTTGTTTGCCAGGCGGAATGCTTGTGCTTTCCTGCAATGATTTGAAAAGGAGGGGAACACAGCCTTGGCTGCTCAGGTTAAGCAAGTCAGTAATGTGTGAGCCAGCGAGTGTGACTGTCAAACCCATGCAGCTCCCAGCCAGGCAGAACCACGAAGGGGAGAGTGCATGCGTGATTTCAGTTTTGACTGGTGATACAGAGTTTGAAAGTTTGCACAAGTAGAAAGAAAGCTTACTTCTGAGACTTTCAAAAAAGAACAAAATGTATAATAATTACAAAAAAAAAAGAAAGAAAGAAACGTGCTACTGGGCTGCAAGGACCCCAGTGTGCGTTTGTCATGGTTAGAGAGGGCCACTGTCCTCCTGGGACTCAGGGATGCTGCTTTACACAGCTGTTGGGGACCCGGGGGGAGCCACTGTCAGGGCCATGGAATCTCCTATGCTGGGGCAGCCGCATGGCTTTCCAGAGCTTGCTGTATTCCCTTTATTTTTCTTTCTTCAACAGTGATATTGCCTCTGCTAAGAAGGCAGGAACAATCACTTATATTTGCTTAAGACAATGGACTCTAGCATGATGTGAAAAGTAAACCTGAGCTTTTGTAAATAAATCATTTTGTCCCAACCTCCCCTTACCTGATGAACCAGTCAGCCGCCCCGCTTTCGCTGAGTCCCTGCTGGATTCCCAGCATTAGGCTGGGTTCTGGCTGTTTACAAGTGAGCGCGAGAGGGAACCTCTTCCATTAGGGCTCAGTGCCCCAAGTCAGAGCATCGCCTGTGTATACCAGGTCAGCTCCATCACACCCTGCCTCTCCCTGGGGTGGCTCAGTCCTGCCGAGGGCTGGCCTGGGGCACCATTCCAGGGATGGGCATGACCTGCAGGGCTGGGCACCTCTAGTCAGAAGCCGACTCTGAGACAAAGACTGGATGTGAGCACAGGTTGGGGGGACTGTGATGGGAGCCGAAGGAGCCTCTGCTGGGCGTGACACCCCATGGCATTGGGGGCTCAGCGCTGCTGGAGACTTGAACAGAAAGCCTAGTGCAGGTTCAGTGTCCCGTTCAAGGAGCAAAGTTATGTTTTTCCCACTGACTCTCAGCTGCCTGTATCTGAGGGCAGCATGAGGGCTCTCATTCCCTGTCTTCCTGCCTGCCCCGAACTAGGCCCAGATGGCCCTCCAGCCAGACACTGACCAAGGCAGAGAGAGTCTAGGGGATGCCGGGAAAGGGCCGTTGGCCTGTGTGGGGGAGGCAAGGCTACAGGAAGGTACTGGGCCCAGGTGTGGCTAACGGGTGGAATGTGGCCCTCGGAGCCAAGGAGGGCAGAGAGAGATCAACCTGGTTTGCTTTGTGACTTCTCAAGTTCATAATTAATACAGCCTCAGTGCTAGGGACATGGAGACCTTTCTGTCATTGTCACAGCTCTGACATTTCCTGCCAAGGCCTGGGTCCAGGTTCTGGATGGCATCTGTGTCGTGTGTGTGTGTGTGAGTCATGTGTGAGTAGTGTGTGTGTGTGTCCTGTGGGTGTGAACTTATCAGTGTGTGAGTCATGTGTGTGAGTTGTGTGTGAGAGAGTTGTGTGTATGTGAGTTGTGTGTGTGTGTGTCATGTGGGTGTGTGGGTATGTTTACCAGCATATGTGAGTGAGTGTATGTCGTGTGTGTGTGAATTTATCAGTGTGTGTGTCGTGTGTGTTGTGTGTGTACGTGTGTGTGTGCACGTATGAGTCGTGTGTGCATGTGTGTGTGCATGTATGAGTAGTGTGTGTGTCGTGTGTGTGTGCATGTGTACGAATCATGTGGGTATGTGGGTGTGAATTTACAGTGTGTGTGTGAGTTTACCTGTGTGTGTGTGAGTCGTGTGTGTGCATGTGTCTGTGTGTGTGTGTACTTGAGTCATGTGGGCGTGTGGGTGTGAATTTACAGTATTTGTGAGTGAGTGATCTAATTGAGGCCATGGCAGGAGGCAGGGGAGAGTTGGTGTTACTGGAGGTGGGGATGGAGAGAGAGCCTTGTTTGAGAATCAGGTTTGAGAACCGTTTGGAAAAGGGTAAATGGACCAGATGTGTGAACTGATCAAGGATGGACGATGGGGACAGAGAAGGGAAAGCTAATCTGCTCTAAAATCTTTTGGGTGTGCTGCCATCCTTGAGGGCGGTCATTCATCCGGGTTCTTTTCACCACATTTGCTCTGCCTTGTCCTCCTCACCATCTGATAACTCCTTGCCACAAAAGCCTTATCTCACGTTCATAAGCTCCAGGGACCCGACCAGGGGTGGGTCTTGCCAGAGTTCAAGAATCATTTGGTTCTTGACTGAGGACACTTAAGGAAGGAGCTCCTGGGGACAGAATAGGAATTAAACACAGCCTGGGGCTGGTAGGCGATGCTGATTACATACGGGTGTTTCAGAATGTGATAATGGTAGAAAGGAAGGTGAGGATATAATTTGCTGTGGCAAATGTGTAAGACTCAAACATCTAATACTCAATTTATAGTAATTAGAGGAAACTAGTGTACACATACAAGCCACTTTGTGTCTGCCCAGCACAGGGTACCTTGGAGTAGGCACAGCATGGGCCACCACCTCCAGTGAAAATGTGCCCATCGCTGTGTGTGGTGTGGACGTGTGTGCACGCGTGTGTGCATATGTGTTTAATTCAGTTTACTTCCCTGTTTTGGGAGGGCACTGTGGCACCCGGGCTTGGTGGCTGCTGAACGAGCTGGCATACGCCCCTCCCTACACATCTCACCCCACAAGTTTGGGACTCTGTTGTGCAGCAGCCCGGGGGCTCGGCTGAGGGGACACCTGCTATTTGGTTTCAATTCTGAGTCTCATAGTCCTGTCCCCTGAGTGTGTGACCCCCACCTCTATGCTCCTGGCAGGAGGATGCCTTGTGGGGGTGTGTGGCTGGGCGGCCGTCTCACACCTGGGGTAGCCCAGCCTCAAGGCTGGAAGGTGGCTACCCGATTCCTCCTCTTTGGACCAAGCTCCTTTGCTACGGACTTCTGCCACATCCCTGACTGATCCCGGAGTTCCGGCTCAGGCAGGCACCCATCACCGGAGGAGGAGCTCCCTGTGGGGCAGGAAAGGGAGAGGAGGAGATTCACAAGCTCCTAAATTGTCCTCTGTTTTTTGCCATCCTTCTCCAACTGGGAAACGCCTCCGCTCACCATCCTTTCCGCATCCTCGTGGAGACTGTAGTGTGCCGTCCCAGTCATGTGGGGCCTGCCCTGCCCACCTCCCAGCTCCATCACTGGGTCCCACCCAGCCTGGCCAGCAGACCCCTCCCGGTCCAGCGTGGCCACCATCTCCTGCATGCACCTGCCTCTCTTCTTTCCTTGCTCAGCACTTCCTGAGCCCATTGGCCCCTAGCCTTCCCTCATGGTATTCGCCATGCTTCTGGCCAACAATCACTTGTCCTCCAGCACTCAGCTTGTGCCACCCCGAGAAAGCCTCACTGAGTGCAGCCACCCCTCTGCCACTGTCGTGCACGAGGTGCCATCTCCCCGCTAGGCTTTGAGCCATGCCGCCTGGCTGAGGTGCAATCCCCCCTCCAGCCAGCGGATGGGCCCTGCAGCCAGGAGGAGCCCAACCAAGGCTGTGACTCTCGTGAACCCAGCAGGGCTGGTGCTCTGTGTCTCACCAGAGCCTCAGTCCTTCCAGAAGACCCAGCACTTGGGGGCTCTCGGCCTCTGTTTATCCCTATCATTCCCGTCAACTCAGCCAAGGGCCCTGGGCCTTGCTCCTTGGCACTGCCTGCTCTGGGAACTCTTCCCACCTACACTCCCATCCACCCGAGGCCTCTGGGACTCCTGGCCAGCCCTTCCATGAGGCCCTGCAACCCACAGAACTCTGATACAAAGGCCCCACGTGCACTTCCCACCCACTGCACCCCTCCCGCCAACTCTGAACTTGACCAGCTCTTTATGAGGATGATACACTAACCTGTACCTAGGAGCAGTGGCAGGAGCCCCTTGGGAAGGCCCCTCCCTGGTCTGGGCTGTTGCCACTGAAAGTTACCAGAGAGCCACGTGGCAGCAGCCTGTGGGCATGACATGTGGTTTCCCAGGGAGAGCCGTGAGCTGCGGGCTTGGTCACATTTCCTGCCCCTGCCCCCGGAGAGCCGCCCCCTCGTTTTGGGTGGAAATGCAGAAGGTTCGAGGGAGGGAAGCCCTCTTCAAGGGAAGTGACCGTGGGCTCTTAGGAAGCTAACGTCAACTTCAACTTCTCAGTTCTTTTAAAAAATTATTATTTTAAACCAGTTAACAAGCCATGATGTTGGCTGTTATTCCCCAAAATAATTTATCATAAACAAGCTCAGAAAATCCCAAAGAGGTAGGCCCGGCCACGCTGCCCGGTGGATTAAATGCTGTAATTAACATGGCTCCTGCAGGCTCCTTTCATCTCACTCTTTAATTAGGTTTTGCTGACACTTTTTCCGGTGTGTGTTGGGGTCACAGTGCCCCGCTCTGCACACTGGTGGCAGCAATGCCAATGAGACCCTTTCAGGAGCTCAGAACGTCCTACCAGGCTCCCATCAGCCAAGATCTGTGGCTGGGGAGCACCGCAGCAAGCCCATTTCTTGGGTGAAGCTGGGCTTTGTCCAGGTGCCGTCCAGCAGCTGAGGGGCTCCCCAACTCCCCTGTGCCCAGCACACTCCCACCCGGTCCCCCTGCAGCATCTGCCTGTGTTACTGATGCTCCTCCTGTTCCCCAGTGTCCTCACACTCCCACCCGGTCCCCGTGCAGCATCTGCCTGTGTTACTGATGCCCCTCCTGTTCCCCAGTGTCCTCAGCAGGAAGACACCTGGCCCTGCTTGTGCCCATGGAAATGGGATTTCACAGTTCCCTGCCCATCCAGGGGGTGGCGGCATGGAGAATCTAGGCAGTTGCTGAAGTCTTCTCTCGGCTGGGGGACACCTGGGCCCACTAGTCCATGGCACTGTTGAAAGTGCACAGGTGACTTCGTCCACGGATAAAACTCTTTCAGCCTGGGCCAGGATTTCAATGACTGTGAGCTCTGGAAGCCCTCCCCACCTGTCAGTCCTCCAGGGAGTTCCACGGCACCCTGGGCGTTACTGAGACTCAAGTCCTGGCCATGGCTGGAAGGGGTTACCACCTGGAGAGCTCACTGCCGTCTACTCTGGAGACAAACTCTAGCTGTCCTTCCACCTCAACCATGGGGTCATGACGCTTCTTGCAGTTTCTTCCAGCGCACCTTAAAGAATCTTAGCCAGCTGCTGAGAGGCCTCTCCCCACCTACCCCCAAAGCACCCCCGACTCTGCGTGCTCCACTCCCCCAGAGCTGCCTGCTCTGAACATAAACCTCCCTCTCCCCTGGATGAACTCCCTTAACCCCCCGGAGGAAAGCAGGTGCCTGTTCCATGTGGGAGCACCTGACACTTCTGCTCCTGGCATTTCTCATGCTTCACGGTCACACCTTTTCATACTTATTTCTACGCATGTGCCTGTACCCTCCCACGGAGGGAGACGGCTGGTGATGAGCGAGGGCCTCCTGCCCCAGGACCCCGGGCCGCCACCCCCAGGCAGCCTCTTCCAATCGATGCAACTTTTATTTTACGTTTTGCACTTTTGTGAGTTAACTTTTCTGCTATAATGACACAGTTGATATCGTGATCTCCGGGTGTGTCAGTTTTAGACAATGGCTGTTGACATCCTGTAAAAGGAAGATAGTTTTCATTGTTTGTTGCTGCACAGCCAAAACCTTAGCTTTTGTGGGATAGCAAACCATCCCCAAATAGAGTGGTTTCGAATAATGGCTGTTTATGTAACTCATGATTTTGTTATTTCAAGCCCAGCTCAAATTACTGACCCACAAATCACAAGTTAATAATGTATCCCTTGTGCATCAGGTCAGCTGCCATTTTGCCTGGTGGCCGACAAGCTGAGGATGGTTATCACTTACATGCGTCTTGGTGAGCAGAGGGTGTCTGGTCACGTGCCTCTCCCATCAGGACCATGTTTCTCACATTAAGGTTGCAGGGTTGGTTTTAGGAACACTAGAGAGGACAGCCCCAGTGTGCATGTACATTGTTTGTTTGTTTGTTTTTGAGACAGAGTCTCACTCTGTTGCCCAGTCTGGAATGCTGGAGTGCAGTGGCACAATCCTGGCTCACTGCAACCTCTGCCTCCTGGGTTCAAGCCACCAAAATAGCCGGGATTACAGGTGCACACCACGACACCCAGCTCATTTCTGTATTTTTAGTAGAGACAGGGTTTGCAACATTGGCCAGGCTGGTCTCCAACTCCTGACCTCAAGTGATCCACCCACCTCGGCCTCCCAGAATGCTGGGATGGCAGGCGTGAGCCTTTGCACCTGGCTGTGCCTGCAGTGTTTAAGCCTCTGCTTATGCAACATTCGCCCCTGTCTCACTGGTCAGTGCAGGTCCATGGTGAAGTCCAGGGTCAGCGTGGGAGGGACACTCACAGGGCGTGAGTGCGGAAAGGCATGAGTGAGTTGGCGATTGTTCCTATCATGCAGGTGAACCAAAATCTTGTACAGCCCCACACAAGGGTATTTTATAACGTTAGATATTCAAAACTAACTAGTCTTTAAATAAGTCACAGGGTAAATAAAACACTTAAGCCCCTCATTCTTCTTCAGTAACATGATGAGTTTCACAAAAAGGTGACCTTCTATATATATATACATGCACATATATATGTGCATGTGTATATATATATATGTTTGTGTGCATATACTTTTTTCTTTTTTTATTATTATATTTTAAGTGCTAGGGTACATGTGTACAATGTGCAGGTTTGTTGCATAGGTATACATGTGCCATGCTGGTGTGCTGCACCCGTTTACTCGTCATTTACACTAGGTATATCTCCTAATGCTATCCCTCCTCCTCCCACCTCACAACAGGCCCCGGTGTGCAATATTCCCCACCCTGTGTCCAAGTGTTCTCATTGTTCAATTCCCACCTATGAGTGAGAATATGTGGTGTTTGGTTCCCTGTCCTTGTGATAGTTTGCTCAGAATGATGGTTTCCAGCTGCATCCATGTCCCTACAAAGGACATGAACTCATCCTTTTTTTATGGCTGCATAGTATTCCATGGTGTATATTTGCCACATTTTCTTAATCCAGTCTACCATTGATGGACATTTGGGTTGGTTCCAAGTCTTTGCTATTGTGAATAGTGCTGCAGTAAACATATGTGTGCATGTGTCCTTATAGCAGCATGATTTATAATCCTTTGGGTATATGCCCAGTAATGGGATGGCTGGGTCAAATGGTATTTCTAGTTCTAGATCCTTGAGGAATCGCCACACTGTCTTCCACAATGGTTGAACTAGTTTGCACTCTCACCAACAGTGTAAAAGTGTTCCTGTTTCTCCACATCCTCTCCAGCACCTGTTGTTTCCTGACTTTTTAATGATCGCCATTCTAACTGGTGTGAGATGATATCTCATTGCAGTTTTGATTTGCATTTCTCTGATGGCAAGTGATGATGAGCATTTTTTCATGTGTCTGTTGGCTGCATAAATGTCTTCTTTTGGGAAATGTCTGTTCATATCTTTTGCCTACTTTTTGATGGGGTTGTTTGATTTTTTTCTGGTAAGTTTGTTGAAGTTCTTGTAGATTCTGGATATTAGCCCTTTGTCAGATGGGTAGATTGTAAAAATTTTCTCCCATTCGCCTGTTCACTCTGATGGTAGTTTCTTTTGCTGTGCAGAAGCTCTTCAGTTTAATTAGATCCCATTTGTCAATTTTGGCTTTTATTGCCATTACTTTTGGTGTTTTACTCATGAAGTCCTTGCCCTTGCCTATGGCCTGAATGGTATTGTCTAGGTTTTCTTCTAGGGTTTTTATGGTTTTAGGTCTAACATTTAAGTCTTTAATCCATCTTGAATTAATTTTTGTATAAGGTGTAAGGAAGAGATCCAGTCTCAGCTTTCTACATATGGCTAGCCAGTTTTCCCAGCACCATTTATTAAATAGGCAATCTTTTCCCCATTTCATTTTTGTCAGGTTTGTCAAAGATCAGATGGCTGTAGATGTCTGGTATTATTTCTGAGGGCTCTATTCTGTTCTATTGACCTATATCTCTGCTTTGGTACCAGTACCATGCTGTTTTGGTTACTGTAGGCTTGCAGTATAGTTTGAAGTCAGGTAGCATGATGCTTCCAGCTTTGTTCTGTTGGCTTAGGATTGTCTTGGCAATGCGGATTCTTTTTTGGTTCCATATGAACTTTAAAGTAGTTTTTTCCACTTCTGTGAAGAAAGTCATTGGTAGCTTGATGGGGATGGCATTGAATCTATAAATTACCTTGGGCAGTATGGCCATTTTCACGATATTGATTCTTCCTATCCGTGAGCATGGTATGTTCTTCCATTTGTTTGTGTCCTCTTTTATTTCACTGAGCAGTGGTTTGTAGTTCTCCTTGAAGAGGTCCTTTACATCCCTTGTAAGTTGGATTCCTAGGTATTTCATTCTCTTTGAAGCAATTGTGAATGCGAGTTCACTCATGATTTGGCTCTCTGTTTATCTGTTGTTGGTATATAGAAATGCTTCTGATTTTTGCACATCGATTTTGTATTCTGAGACTTTGCTGAAGTTGCTTATCATCTTAAGGAGATTTGGGGCTGAGATGAGATGATGGGGTTTTCTAAATATACAATCATGTCATCTGCAAACAGGGACAATTTGACTTCCTCTCTTCCTGATCGAACACCCTTTATTTCTATCTCTTTCCTGATTGCCCTGGCCAGAATGTCCCACACTGTGTTGAACAGGAGTAGTGAGAGAGGGCATCCCTGTCTTGTTCCAGTTTTCAAAGGGAATGCTTCCAGTTTTTGCCCATTCAGTATGATATTGGCTGTGGGTTTGTCATAAATAGCTCTTATTATTTTGAGATACATTTCATAAATACCTAGTTTATTGAGAGTTTTTAGCATATAGGGCTGTTGAATTTTGCCAAAGGCCTTTTCTGCATCTATTGAGGTAATCATGTGGTTTTTGTCTTTGGTTCTGTTTATATGATGGATTATGTTTGTATTGATTTGCGTATGTTGAACCAGCTTTGCATCCCAGGGATGAAGCCAACTTGATCGTGATGGATAAACTTTTTGATGTGCTGCTGGATTCGGTTTGCCAGTATTTTACTGAGGAATTTTGCATCAATGTTCATCAGGGATATTGGTCTAAAATTCTCTTTTTTTTGTTATGTCTCTGCCAGGCCTTGGTATCAGGATGATATTGGCCTCATAAAATGAATTAGGGAGGATTCCCTCTTTTTCTATTGATTGGAATAATTTCAGAAGGAATGGTACCAGCTCCTCTTTGTACCTCTGGTAGAATTCGGCTGTGAATCCATCTGGTCCTGGACTTTTTTTGGTTGGTAGACTATTAATTATTGCCTCAATTTCATAACCTGTTATTGGTCTATTCAGGGATTCAACTTCATCCTAGTTTAGTCTTGGGAGGGTGTATATGTCCAGGAATTCATCCATTTCTTCTAGATTTTCTAGTCTATTTGAATAGAGGTGTTTATAGTATTCTCTGATGGTAGTTTGTATTTCTGTGAGATCAGTAGTAATATCCCCTTTATCATTTTTTATTGTGCCTATTTGATTCTTCTCTCTTTTCTTCTTTATTAGTCTTGCTAGTGGTCTATCAATTTTGTTGATCTTTTCAAAAAACCATCTCCGGGATTCATTGATTTTTTTAAGGGGTTTTTGTGTCTGTCTCCTTCAGTTCTGCTCTGATCTTTGTTATTTCTTGCCTTTTGCTAGCTTTTGAATATGTTTGCTCTTGCTTCTCTAATTCTTTTAATTGCAATGTTAGGGTGTCAATTTTAGATCTTTCCTGCTTTTTCTTTTGGGCATTTAGTGCTATAAATTTCCCTCTACACACTGCTTTAAATGTGTCCCAGAGATTCTGGTATGTTGTGTCTTTGTTCTCACTGGTTTCAAAGAACAGCTTTATTTCTGTGTTCATTTCATCATGTACCCAGTAGTCATTCAGGAGCAGGTTGTTCAGTTTCCATGTAGTTGAGTGGTTTTGAGTGAGTTTCTTAATCCTGAGTTCTAGTTTGATTGCACTGTGGTCTGAGAGACAATTTGTTATAATTTCTGTTCTTTTACATTTGCTGAGTGTTGCGGGAAGTCAGGGACCCCGAACAGAGGGACCGGCTGAAGCCACAGCAGAAGAACATAAATTGTGAAGATTTCATGGACATTTATTAGTTCCCCAAATTAATACTTTTATAATTTCTTATGCCTGTCTTTACTGTAATCTCTGAACATAAATTGTGAAGATTTCATGGACACTTATCACTTCCCCAATGAATATCCTTGTGATTTCCTATGCCTGTCTTTACTTTAATCTCTTAATCCTGTCATCATCTTCTTCATAAGCTGAGGAGGATGAATGTCGCTTCAGGACCTTGTGATTGTGTCAACTGCACACATTGTTTGTAGCGCATGTGTGTTTGAACAATATGAAATCTGGGCATCTTAAAAAAAGAACAGGATAACAGCGATGTTCAGGGAACAAGAGAGGTAACTTTGAACTGGCCGCTGGTGAGCTGGACGGAACAGAGCTTTCAAAACAAATAGGAGAACTATTGCTGAATTCTTTTTCTCAGCAAGGAACATCCCTGAGAAAGAGAATGCACCCTGAAGGTAGGCTTATAGAGGGCCCCTTTAAGGCGTCCCACCTTTTATGGTTGAAGCTGAAGGGATGAAATAAGCCCGGTCTCCTATAGTGCTCCCAGGCTTGTTAGGAGGAGGAAATTCCCACCTAATAAATTTTGGTCAGACAGGTTGTCTGCCCTCAAACCCTGTTTCCTGATAAGATGTTATCAATGACAATGGGTGCCCGAAACTTCATTAGCAATTTTAATTTCACCTCATCCGGTGGTCCTGTGATCTCGCCCTGCCTCCATTTGCTTTGAGATATTTTCTGACCTTGTGAAGTATGTGATCTCTGTGACCCACACCCCATTCGTGCACTCCCTCCAGTTTTGAAAATTGCTAATAAAAACTTGCTGGTTTTACGGCTCGGGGAACATCACGGAACCTGCCGACATGTGATGTCTCCCCCAGACACACAGTTTTAAAATTTCTCTCTTTTGTGCTCTTTCCCTTTATTTCCCAACCCAGCTGAGACACTTAGGAAATAGAAAAGAACCCATGTTAAACATCGCGAGTGGGTTCTCCCGATAGCTGAGAAGTGCTTTACTTCCAACTGTGTGGTCAATTTTGGAATAAATGCGATGTGGTGCTGAGAAGAATGTATGTTCTGTTGATTTGGGGTGGAGAGTTCTGTAGATGTCTATTAGGTCCACTTGGTGCAGAGCTGATTTCAATTCCTGGATATCCTTGTTAACTTTCTGTCTCGTTGATCTGTCTAATGTTGACAGTGGGGTGTTAAAGTCTCCCATTATTATTGTGTGGGAGTCTAAGTCTGTTTGTAAGTCTCTAAGGAATTGCTTTATGAATCTGGGAGCTCCTGTATTGGGTGCATATGCATTTAGGATAGTTAGCTCTTCTTGTTGAATTGATCCCTTTACCAGTATGTAATGGCATTCTTTGTCTCTTTTGGTCTTTGTTGGTTTAAAGTCTGTTTTATCAGAGACTAGGATTGCAACTCCTGCTTTTTTTTTGTTTTCCATTTGCTTGGTAGATCTTCCTCCATCCCTTTATTTTGAGCCTATGTGTGTCTCTGCACGTGAGATGGGTCTCCTGAATACATCACACTGATGGGTCTTGACTCTTTATCCAATTTGCCGGCTCTTGACTCTTTATCCAATTTGCCAGTCTGTGTCTTTTAATTGGGGCATTTAGCCCATTTACATTTAAGGTTAATATTGTTATGTGTGAATTTGATCCTGTCATTATGATGTTAGCTGGTTATTTTGCTTGTTAGTTGATGCAGTTTCTTCCTAGCATTGACGTTCTTTTTTATAACATGTGGAGATCGACGTCCCTATTTCCTCAACTTTCTGAGTCCTAACTTCTGTCAGTTTTCCCTTTCTGTTTTCAAGGGTGTTCATAATTATATTCGCTTTTACAGGGATCACCAGATTTTCTAGTTTTGTTCCTAGACGTATCCTACAGGTTAATGAGTAAATAAATAAACACACAGACATGGATGCAGCATCCTCATCCCGAAGACTCCAGTGAGCTTCTCCTGTGAGCATCCTGCTGTCACTCAAAAAGTCACAGACTTTGGAGCATTTTGGAGTGCAGATTTTCAGCCTAGAGATGGTCAACCAGTATATAATTCTGCAAATATTTCAAAACTGGGAAAAAACCTGAAATCTGAAATGCTTCTGGTTGCAAGCCTTTCATATAAGAGATACTCACTGTGTAGGTTTTCAATAGTATAATTAAGTAGATGTTGTTCCATTGAAAGTCGCTGGTGCCGTGTTTTAATATTAGAGTGAAACCCGCGCCTTGACCGCTCTCCGAGTGCTCCCAGTCATGCCCCCCTGTAGTTTGCCCAGAGATTAGATGGCGACCTTCTTGTGCACTTCTGCTTGTTCATCCAGCCAGTCCCCATTTTCTTTCTCTTATGCATTGCCAAGATGTTCTTCACATTCTTCACTGTACTTTTCTATTCTGTTTCTCGTCTTTTTTCCCTGGAGGCCTCTCACTCCTCACAGCATCCATCTTCCTGATTTCTATACTCTCAGCAGCTCCTCCCTGGGGCTGTGACGCTGGAACTTCGTGCCATCGCTCTGCTGGCTGGGAGCCACGTTTCCCGAATGGATTATCTCCACCTTTCCTAGTTCACGATCACACTGGCTGGAGCATAGCCAAAAACAACCTCCTAATAAAAGCCTTCCAGATCCCTTTCGTGTTGAAAATTCTGTTCTTGCCCTTCAAACTTGATTGATAGGTTGCCAAGTTGTACAGTGTTACCTTGAATTGTTTTTCCCTCAACATTTTAAAGGAATTGCTCTCCGTCTTTTAAAATCTGACCCTACCATGAGAGAGACTCACTGAGTTTGTGTTACTGTGCAGGTGACTTTTGTTTTCTTTCTGTAGAAATGCTGTGGTAATTGTGACCCTTTTATCTCGGATGTTCAGTGATTTTCTAATGACATCTAGACATTTTAAAATATTAATTCTGTGGAAACCTCCATGGGCATTTTCAACCCAAAGATGTATATGTATACATATATGCACACAGAGACATACCTGCTGTTAATACATGTTTTATATTGTTTTTTCTTACCCTATCCACTGTGTTATAGCATGTTTTTTTTTTTTTTTTTTTTTTTTTTTTTTTTTTTTTTTTTTTTT